>NC_091302.1:4839072-5004072 GCF_038502225.1 Cherax quadricarinatus | reverse complement strand
TCTCAGTGGTCGGTGTGCACCCTGTGAAAAAAATCTGGGACCTAGCGGTGCATTGTGGGAACGCCATGTTGTCAGTCCATTTTCACCATGCCTCTCGGTAAGAAGTTCCTCACTCCTCGGCGGATTGGAGGTCTTTTGTTCCCAAGTGATAGCTCTAACAGCGATGAAAATGTCAGTGACAGTGAATTCAAGGGTTTTCAAGTGAGTGTTACCGAAAAAAGTGCCCAGGATAACGTAAATAGTGACGAAAACCCAGATGACCCACAACCTTCGACCTCTGGTGCTGTGCCGGCTTGTTCACATTCACCTTCGCCTGTACCAGGACGAAAGAGGAAACTATTTGGTCGTGTACAACACCCTGATGATAGCAGTGATAGTGATAGTGATAGTGATAGTGATTTCAAGGTCATTGAAAGCAGTTCTAGTGACAGTGAGAGTGATTATTCCCCAGTGAAGCGCCAGTATGTACGACGTAGCATGCGGTCTGGTAGTGTTTCATATGTTGTTCCAAGGGGAAGGAGAAACTCTGGGAGCACATCCCGTGGCCCAACACCACGACCTGATAGTGAAGATGACGATATTGTAACGATGGGTATGAATGGTGACAGTGGGGGAGGGGGGCAGTGGTGGTGATAGTGAGGGTGGCACGGCCCATGTGGCACCATCACCGGGCCACGCTACTAGCCACGCGGCTGACTCAGCAGAACAACCAGCCTCACCCTACCCCACACTGCCACAACCTGCACCACCACAACCTGCACAGCCACAACCACGGTACAATATCCAGACCCCACCAGCAGACCGCATCTGGGATTGGCAGGACGGTGACGAGTTTGTTCCCAGTCCCCATGACTTTGATGAAACACAAAGTGGAATAAAGCCATCTTGTCCACTTGGGAACAATGCCAGTGAACTGGACTGCTTTGAGTTATTCTTCGATGAACCCCTGATGGACATCATTGTCAGGGAAACCAACACATACTGTGAATACACCATGGCAAATACAATTCTCTCACCAAAATCACGCGACAGGTTATATAAGATAAGAAATGTGTTTATGTACCTGAAACAAAAGTGCTGCATGTATTTTTATCCCTTCAGGAAGCTTGTTATTGATGAGTCCTTGATTTTATTCAAAGGAAGACTCATTCAAGCAATATATACCAAGCAAGAGGAAACGCTTTGGTATAAAGCTATTTGTACTGTGTGATTGCAGAAGTGGTCTTGTTTTAGATATTATTGTGTACACTGGCAGTAATACTTTGAGAGATACCATGAAGTTATTGGGTATCTCTGGTGATGTGGTTCGAACAATGATGGAACCATATCTTGGTAAGGGGCATATGTTATTTACTGATAACTGGTACACAAGCCCCTTACTCAGTGATTTCTTGCGAGTGAACTTGACAGACGTGTGTGGCACAGTGCGTGGTAATCGCAAACATATGCCAAGGTTCGACGCTGGCACTCGCAGAGGTGAGGTGCAAGCCTTTGCTGCCAATGACATCATGGCATTTCGGTGGCATGACAAACGTGATGTCACATTGTTGACATCAGTTCACACAAACGAAATGGTACCCAGTGGCAGGGACAACAGAGAGACCAATGAACCCATTCTAAAGCCTGCAGCTGTCATGGACTACAACCTCAATATGCGCTTAGTGGACAAATGTGACATGCAGATTGGGTTTGCAGACTGTGTACGCAAGAGTTATAAGTGGTATATCAAACTTTTTTTCCATCTTGTTGATATCTCTATGCTAAATGCTTATAACATATACAAGTTGAAGACCAACAAAACACCAAAATATGGTGAATTTTGCCTGTCAGTAATCAGACAAATAATTGCAAAGTACAAAGGAGCAACTCCTGCAATAGACCAGCGCCCACAGACGTCATCTCGTTTGAGGCCTGGTGATCACTACCCCATACAACTGCCTCCTACTACTGCCAAGAAAAATGCTCAGAAGAGGTGTTATGTATGTATGCATACCACAAAACGCCCACAAACACGCAGAGACACTCGTTTTATGTGTGAGGAGTGTGAAGTGCCCCTCTGCATATACCCATGTTTCAAAGAGTTCCACAAGCTGCAGCAGTTCTAGGAATGTGCTTAGTGACTGTACATATGTATATATATTATGGAACAGTAGTAATAAACATTGTTTTGTATTGTTTGTTTGTGTAAACAAAGTGTATACACAAACTAATAGTGATAAAGTTTGTTCTGTTATTGTGTTGTAAATAATGAGTGTATATTTGAACAATGCACCTTACATTGGTCTCACAGGCCACATAAGTTACCTGGAAAAGAAAAATATTGAAAAATGCAAGAAACCTTTGAATTAGAGTAAATAAAAGAATACCGGGTGGGCGGCAGTCGCCGCTGTTGCCATATGCACGTCGATTTCTGCAAACTTTGCGGCTCTATATCTCGGTAAGTACTGATGGCAAAAATTTTTTTTTAGGCTTAAAACACTAGTAAAAATATTCCTAACATTTTCATAAGAAAAAATAATTTTTTTTTTTTCGAATATTTGGCGACATAGAATGACAGTTTCAGAGAGGGCCCTGAAACAGTCAAAGGGTTAAAGGGGCTTCAAAAATTTTTGTTGAGCCTTTTGGTGTTGACAGTTTAATGGATTTTTTTTTACTGATGTGTTTGTATTGATAGCTTTATTTTTTAGCTGTACCTTGAGTGCTTCTAAGTAATTAACCCTTTGAGGGTTTCGGCCGTACTAGTACGGCTTACGACCCAGGGTTTTTGACGTACAGTGGTCCCTCGCTTTTCGTAGTTCCCGGCAATCGTAAATTTCGCCAATCATAGGGTTATTTTCGTATAAACATGGACTCGCTTTTCATAAGTTGACTTGCAAGTCGTAATTTGTCCCAGACGCGTACCCACGGCGTGAGCCGTGGCGGCAGCCAGTCTGGCATTGCTTACCAGTGAGCGAAGACCCCCTCACGTGCTCCAGCGAAATATTTCATAATATTCCATTTATTTTAGTGCTTGCAAGTACTAAATAACCTACCATGGCTCCAAAGAAAGCTCCTAGTGTCAAGCCTGTGGTAAAGAAGGTGAGAAATACGATAGAATTTAAGAAAAACATCATTGAACAATATGAAAGTGGTACAAGTGTGGCCGAACTGTCCAGGATGTATAAGAAGCCCTACACAACCTTATGTTCCATAGTGGCCAAGAAAAAGGAAATCAAGGACGCTGTTGTTGCAAAGGGGGTAACTATGCTGACAAAAATGAGATCACCAGTACTCGAAGAGGTTGAGAAGTTATTATTGGTGTGGATAAATGAGAAACAATTAGCAGGAGATACTCTTATGACTTCGATTATTTGTGAAAAGGCTAGGCAGTTGCATGAAGATTTGGTAAAGAAATTGCCTGCAAATAGTGGTGATATGAGTGAATTTAAGGCCAGCAAAGGCTGGTTTGAGAGATTTAAGAACCGTAGTGGCATACACAGTGTGGTAAGGCATGGTGAGGCTGCCAGTTCGGACCACAAGGCGGCTGAAAAATATGTGCATGAATTCCAGGAGTACATAGAGGCTGAAGGACTGAAACCTGAACAAGTGTTCAATTGTGACGAAACAGGCCTCATTTGGAAGAAAACGCCAAAGAGGACCTTCATTACACGAGAGGAAAAGGGACTGCCAGGACACAAGCCTATGAAAGACAGGCTGATGCTAACGTTCTGTGCTAATGCTAGTGGGAATTTTAAAGTGAAGCCATTACTAGTGTACCATTCTGAAAATCCCAGAGTGTTCAGGAAAAAACAATGTTATGAAGAGTAAATTGTGTGTGTTTTGGAAATCTAATAGTAAGGCATGGGTCACGAGGGAAATTTTCGTCGAGTGGTTCAATGAAGTTTTTGGCCCTAGTGTGAAGGAGTATCTCCTGGAAAAGAAATTGGATCTCAAGTGCCTGCTAGTAATGGATAATGCACCTGCTCATCCTCCAAACTTGGATGACCTAATTTTCAGAGGAGCTGCAAGAGCTTCAGCAGGAAGAGCAACACATCGCAGCTCAGAATCTTGCTGCAGAGGAGGAGAAAGAGAGATGGAGGAAGGTGCCTTCTTCAGAAATTAAAGAGATTTTTACTATGTGGGGTAAGATGGAAAGCTTTATGGAGAAACATCACCCTAACGAGGTTGTTGCAAGCCATATTGGCAACATGTACAGTGACAAAGTCTTGGGCCATTTTAGGGAAGTGTTGAAGAGACGCCAGAAACAGAGCTCTCTCCACGGTTATTTTGCGAGACAGGGCTCCATTGACTCTCAAGGTGGTCCTAGTGGCATTAAGAAACAGAGAAGAGAAGCAACCCCAGAAAAGCAATTGGTACCTGAGGTGTTGTTGGAAGGGGATTCCCCTTCCAAACTATAAACAGTCCACTCTCTCTCCTCCTCCAGTCTCCCATACACTAAGAAGAATCTCCAATAAAGGTAAGTGTTATGCTGTTAATGTTTCATTCATCATTTCCCATTGTATTGTTTATGTACTACATGTATATTTCATGTAAAAAATTTTTTTGTTTTAATACTTCTGGGTGTCAGGAACGGATTAATTGTATTTACATTATTTCTTATGGGGAAAATTGATTCACAAATCATAAATTTTGTTTATAGTAACGGCTCCAGGAACGGATTAATTACGAAAAACGAGGGACCACTGTACTAGTATGCCTAAATTCTAGCGCCCTCAAATCTAGTGGGAGAAAGCTGGTAGGCCTACATATGAAAGAATGGGTCTATGTTGTCAGTGTGCACAGTATAAAAAAAATCCTGCAGCACACAGTGCATAATGAGAAAAAAAAAACTGACCGTTTTTTTGGAATAAAACAGCAACTTTGCACTGTGTTTTCGTATGGTATTTATTGTTGTATTCTAGTTTTCGTGGTCTCATTTTATAGAATGGGAGACATATTACAGAAATTGAGATGATTTTGACTGGTTTTACGATGAAAAGTACCTTGAAATTGAGCTCAAAGTAACAGAAATGTTCGATTTTTACCAAAGTTCAAAAGTAAACAAATCATGCCAAGCGTCCAATACACATCAACTAGCGAGTCTAATATTCTTTCACAAGTGCGCTGATATTATTTATACCATTTTTTACACTAATGCAGTAGTCTGCATAACAGTAAATCTTCAATTTTTTGTGAGAATAAAAATTCAAAGTGGAAAGCAAAAGAACGTAAGAGGGGCCTTGAGACGTGACTAATGAACAGAGGAAATGTCATTTTAGTGCCAGGAATGTCTTTCTTGTTTATTCTGGACCCTATTCGGAAATTGGCATCTTTTGAAATTTGTGTGAAATTGGCAAAATTGCTTAATTCTGACCACTGTACTGGATAGTTGAAATCGGTAAATGGGTGGTTTCTTGCACTCATTCGATAGAAAAAAATGGATTTTTTTTTTTTCAACAAGTCGGCCGTCTCCCACCGAGGCAGGGTGACCCAAAAAAGAAAGAAAATCCCCAAAAAGAAAATACTTTCATCATCATTCAACACTTTCACCACATTCACACATTATCACTGCTTTTGCTGAGGTGCTCAGAATACAACAGTTTAGAAGCATATACATATAAAGATACACAACATATCCCTCCAAACTGCCAATATCCCAAACCCCTCCTTTAAAGTGCAGGCATTGTACTTCCCATTTCCAGGACTCAAGTCCGACTATATGAAAATAACCGGTTTCCCTGAATCCCTTCACTAAATATTACCCTGCTCACACTCCAACAGATCGTCAGGTCCCAAGTATCATTCGTCTCCATTCACTCCTATCTAACACGCTCATGCACGCTTGCTGGAAGTCCAAGCCCCTTGCCCACAAAACCTCCTTTACCCCCTCTTTCCAACCCTTTCGAGGACGACCCTTACCCCTCCTTCCTTCCCCTATAGATTTATATGCTTTCCATGTCATTCTACTTTGATCCATTCTCTCTAAATGACCAAACCACCTCAACAACCCCTCTTCTGCCCTCTGACTAATGCTTTTATTAACTCCACACTTTCTCCTAATTTCCACACTCCGAATTTTCTGCATAATATTTACACCACACATTGCCCTTAGACAGGACATCTCCACTGCCTCCAACCGTCTCCTCGCTGCTGCATTTACCACCCAAGCTTCACATCCATATAAGAGTGTTGATACTACTATATTTTCATACATTCCCTTTTTTGCCTCCATAGAAATATTCATGTTTTTTTTGTCGACTAGTACAGTGGAATTGGCCGAAAATGGGGCTCAAAGTGGGCAAAATCGCCGATGCATAAACATTGCCGAGACCGCTAACTTCGCGAGAGCATAATTCTGTAAGTTTTCCATCAAATTTCATACTTTTGGTGTCATTATTTTTTTTTTTTTAAAATTTGGCCGACCCTGAGAAAGAGTCTCGGAGAGGGCCTGTCGACCCTCAAAGGGTTAAGTAATTTATTTAGGCACAGATCCACATCAGTTCAATTATCATACATAGTGTAAATTACCTTGGATTTATTTAATATTACCAAGGGTGTTAAGTGATCTTGTACATCATAGCATTCTTCAGTTTAACACTTTTCTTCCTTGAGGTTCATTTTACCTATGTTGGGGGTATTTGAGTAAGAATGTCTGCATATTATGCCATGCTGATTTAATGATATACTAGGACTAGCATCATCAAGTTGTGGTGACAGTCTTTTTGGTTACAACTTAGGCTCTTTCTCATCACTAGTATACAATATATGTTATCATTTTAAGACAGTTCTACCAGAATGCCAAAATTTTAGCAAGCCTCTGTTTCACATTTATTCAAATTCCAATATTTGTGTTTTTTTATGCAGTATACAGATAATGTAGTTTACATGTAATAAAATTAGGCCACTAGCATGCAGTGCATTTCGGGCAGTACAGTACTGCTCCAGGTGGTTGCTGTCTACCAATGTAATATTGTAGAGATTTAATTTTAATATCGTATGTAAAGTTAATTAACGTATGTAATTACTTTCTTTGCAGTTTTTGAATCCAGGACTGTGGTTAAGGATGGAAAGAAGAATCCTTTGGCCAGTATAAATACTGGTGCCCCAATTACTCACATCACTTGCAGCTGTGATGGCCTCACACTCCTCGTGGTCATCCTTCACAATAATGTTCCACATGTCCTCTTCTATGAGATCCGGAACTTTGTGCCAGGTGTAAGTCTTAGTTCTCTTATCCCTTCAGTTCAAGGAGTAGGGGTGAATGTCTTGATGCAGGTAATGGGTTCTTGATCCCAAGAATTATAGCTAACTTGCTCTTCCTTTTTGAATCAAGCCTATTTATCTCCCAGTCTAGAGGTATTGTATGAATCCTAGAGGTTCACTGCTTCCTTATGAATGCATTATAATAGAAGTATCTTTGTCTTGTATAGAAAAATACCTAAAATAGCCTTGTGTATATTTTCTTAGCTCCATTTTAGTATGGCAGGGTATCACATTGCTAAAAGTAATTGCATTCTTGATGATGATGTGTCACTGTTCTATCTAATTTCCTAAAATGTAAGTTCAGTTGACTTGTGGCTTGTGGTACAGACTACTTGAATTCTCCTGATTGTGGGATAGACAGTTTATTTACTTCTGGGGTATGTCTTACCACACTACACTAAAGAAGTGCAAAGTACCACTAGTACGAGCCCTCAGTATTCTTTGGAGAAAGAGCTTAGATCTAGGTGAAATACTGTAGGCCTTAAAGAGTGCAGACATAGCTCCTTTGCATAAGGGAGATAGTAGAGCACTAGCTAAAAATTACAGCCCAGTGGCCCTAACTTCTCACATCATAAAAATCTTCAAAAGAGTGATGAGATGGCAGATTACAAATTTCATGGACCAACATAACCTGAGCCAGCATGGTTTTAGAGCAGGAGGATCATGCCTGTCACAGCTGCTGAACCATTATGACAGAATTATGGAGGCATTGGAAGAAGACCAAAATGCAGATGTGATTTACACAGATTTTGCAAAGGCATTGGACAAATGCAATCATGGAGTGATAGCACACAAAATGAGGGCCATGAGCATTATGGGGAAGGTAGGCAGATGGATTTTTGTGTTCCTAACACAGAACACAACAAGTAGTCGTAAACAGAGCAAGATCCAGCATCAGCAAGGTCAAAAGCTCAGTGCCCCAAGGCACTGTCCTGGCACCTCTGCTGTTTCTCATCCTTATAGCAGACATACATAATAACCCATCACACTTTTGTATCATCATTTGCAGTTGACACTAAAATAAGCATGAAAGTCACTACGGTAGAGGACACTGAAAAATTACAGGAAGACATCAGCAGGGTGGACAGTGGAGAACAACATGACGTTCCATGGTGATAAGTTCCAACTGCTTAGGTATGGAAAGAATGAAGAACTCAAAAGGAACACTATATACTAAACTCAAGAGGGTCACCAAATAGAATGAAAGGAGCACATAAAAGACCTGGAAATAATTATGTCAGCTGACCTTTCTTTTAACCCTTTCAGGGTTGGTGCTGTACATGTACGGCTTGAGAGCCAGGGTTGTTGCCGTACTTATACACCAAAATTCTAGTGCCTTCAAATCGAGCGGAAGAAAGGTGGTAGGCCTACATATGAAAGAATGGGTCTGCATGGTCATTGTGTGCAGTATAAAAAAAAAAATCCAGCAGCACAGTGCTTAATGAGAAAAAAAACTGACCGTGTTTTTGGTTTAAAACAGCGAATTTGCAGTGTATTTTCGTATGGTATTTATTGTTGTATTCTTGTTTTCTTGGTCTCATTTGATAGAATGGAAGATACGTATATTACAGAAATAGAGGTGATTTTGATTGGTTTCCAATAAAAAGTACCTCGAAATTGAGCTCAAAGTAGCGGAAATGTTTGATTTTTGCCGATGTTCAAGAATAAACAAGCATTAGCTTCCATCTCGATATTCTCCATATGTATGTTATAATGTTCAACTGTTGTGTACTTTGACATTGTATAGAATCAGCCCAGAGCCGTGCACCTGTCGCCTCTAGTTTTTATTAGCTGTATGTCGGGACACCATAAGCTAGCATCGCTGAGCTCTCAGTAGTATAAGTTACCAGTAGCATCAGTAATAATGACTAACTGACCGTTACTGATTCACTGCTGCGTGAATCACTGACTGTTATTCACTGACCATTACTGCTGACCTAGTATATTTTGAATGCCGCTCACCCTCCGAGGCACTCAGCAAAGTAGTTCAAGTAGAGATGTTAAGATAGACAGCAGGTCAGGCTTTGCGCTCCCCATATACAGTGGACCCCCGCATACCGATGGCACCACATAGCGATTAATCCGCATACCGCTTGCTTTAATCGCAAAAATTTTGCCTCGCATACCGCTTAAAAACCCGCTCACCGATTTTCGTCCGAGACGCGTCCAATGTGCGCCCTCAGCCAGCCTCACATGTGCTGCCCGTGCCATTGTTTACCAGCCAGCCTCCGCGGTAACATTCAAGCATACAATCGGAATATTTCGTATTATTACAGTGTTTTCGGTGCTGTTTCTGGAAAATAAGTGACCATGGGCCCCAAGAAAGCTTCTAGTGCCAACCCTACACCAATAAGGGTGAGAATTCCAATAGAAATGAAGAAAGAGATCATTGATAAGTATGAAAGTGGAGTGCGTATCGCCGACCTGGTCAGGTTGTACAAGAAACCCCAATCAACCATCGCTACTATTGTGGGCACCAGAAAGGCAATCAAGGAAGCTGTTCTTGCCAAAGGTTTAACTGTGTTTTCGAAACAAAGATCGCAAGTGATGGAAGATGTTGAGAGACTCTTATTGGTGTGGATAAATGAAAAACAGCTAGCAGGAGATAGCATCTCTCAAGTGATCATAAGCGAAAAGGCTAGGAAGTTGCATCAGGATTTAATTAAAAAAATGCCTGCAACTAGTGCTGATGTGAGTGAATTTAAGGCCAGCAAAGGTTGGTTTGAGAGATTTAAGAAGCGTAGTGGCATACATAGTGTGATAAGGCATTGTGAGGCTGCCAGTTCGGACCACAAAGCGGCTGAAAAATATGTGCATGAATTCAAGGAGTACATAGAGACTGAAGGACTGAAACCTGAACAAGTGTTTAATTGTGATGAAACAGGCCTGTTTTGGAAGAAAATGCCAAGCAGGACCTACATTACTCAGGAGGAAAAGGCACTCCCAGGACATAAGCCTATGAAAGACAGGCTTACTTTGTTGATGTGTTCCAATGCTAGTGGTGATTGCAAAGTTAAGCCTTTATTAGTGTATCACTCTGAAACTCCCAGAGCGTTCAGGCAAAAGAATGTCCTCAAGGATAATTTGTGTGTGCTGTGGAGGGCAAACAGTAAGGCATGGGTCACTAGGGACTTTTTCTATAACTGGTTACACCATGCATTTGCCCCCAATGTGAAAGATTACCTAACTGAAAAGAAATTAGAACTTAAGTGCCTCCTGGTGTTAGACAATGCCCCTGGTCATCCTACAGACGTGGCAGAGCGACTTTATGGGGACATGAGCTTCATTAAGGTGAAGTTTTTGCCTCCTAATACCACTCCTCTCCTGCAGCCCATGGACCAGCAGGTTATTGCAAACTTCAAAAAACTGTACACAAAAGCTCTGTTTGAAAGGTGCTTTGTAGTGACCTCAGAAACTCAACTGACTCTAAGAGAGTTTTGGAGAGAGCACTTTAATATCCTCAATTGTGTAAACCTTATAGGTAAGGCTTGGGAGGGAGTGACTAAGAAGACCTTGAACTCTGCTTGGAAGAAACTGTGGCCAGAATGTGTAGACAAAAGGGATTTTGAAGGGTTTGAGGCTAACCCTGAGAGGATTATGCCAGTTGAGGAATCCATTGTGGCATTGGGAAAGTCCTTGGGGTTGGAGGTTAGTGGGGAGGATGTGGAAGAGTTGGTGGAGGAGGACAATGAAGAACTAACCACTGATGAGCTGATAGATCAACTTCAAGAGCAAGAGGCCAGACCTGAGAAAACTGGTTCAGAGGAGGGGAGAGAGAAATTGAAGAAGTTGCCTACTACAAAGATTAAGGAAATGTGTGCGAAGTGGCTTGAAGTGCAAACCTTTTTTGATGAAAATCACCCTCACACAGCTATTGCAAGCCGTGCTGGTGATTATTACACTGACAATGTTGTGAAACACTTTAGGGAAGTCATAAAGGAACGAGAGGTACAGGCCACTATGGACAGATATGTTGTGCGAAAGAAGTCCAGTGACTCTGAAGCTGGTCCTAGTGGCATTAAAAGAAGAAGGGAAGTAACCCCAGAAAAGGACTCGACACCTCAAGTCTTAATGGAAGGGGATTCCCCTTCTAAACACTAACACTCTCTCTCCCCTCCTCCCATCCCATCAATCATCACCAGATCTTCAATAAAAGTAAGTGTCATGTAATTGTGCATGCCTTTTTCAGTTTGTGTGTACTAAAATTAACATTTCATGTGGTAAAAAAATTTTTTTTTTCATACTTTTGGGTGTCTTGCACGGATTAATTTTATTTCCATTATTTCTTATGGGGAAAATTCATTCACATAGCGATTATTTCGCATAACAATTACCCCTCTTGCACGGATTAAAATCGGTATGCGGGGGTCCACTGTACATGTATTCCATCCAATATACAGTGGACCCCCAGTATACGATATTAATCCGTTCCTGAGAGCTCATCGTATGCCAAAATTATCGGAAGGCGAATTAATTTTCCCCATAAGAAATAATGGAAATCAAACTAATCCGTGCAAGACACCCAAAACTACTGTGAAAAAAAAGTTTTACCACATGAAATATTAAGTTTAATGCACACAAACTGAAGAAGACATGGACAGTTAGTAGTACTCTACTAACAATAGAATACATGAGACTTGCCTTTAATGAAGATCTGGTGATGATTGATGGGATGGGAGAAGGGGAGAGTGTCGAACTTATTGTTTAGAAGGGGAATCCCCTTCCATTAGGACTTGAGGTAGCAAGTCCTTTTTCGGGGTTACTTCCCTTCTTCTTTTAATGCCACTGGGACCAGCTTGAGAGTCACTGGACCTCTGTCGCATAACAAATCTGTCCATAGAGCTCTGTACCTCCCGTTCCTTTACGATTTGTATAAAATGGGCCACAACATTGTCATTGTAATAGTCACCAATACGGCTTGCAATAGCTGTGTAAGGGTGACTCAAGAAATCATAATGACACGATTGCAGTGAAGGGACTTGAGCTAGAGTTCGTCACGGCCCCGCTAGCTGGAGATTCGTCTGTAAAAACTTGCATTTGTGGTCACAGTGGTGCCTGTGCTAACCTTCCTATGGTGTAGAAATATACCTAGTTGGATGAATCTTATTGTGGCTAGCTGGTCTAGTGGCTAACGCGACGGGCTGGAGTTTTGAGACTCTATGACCGCGGGTTCAATCCCGGCCGGGGGTATGGTCTGTGTAAGGGTGATTTTCATCCATAAAGGTTTGCAGTTCAACCCACTTTGCACACATTTCCTTAATTTTTGAAGTAGGCACAATGGATTCCACAACTGGCATAGGCTTCTCAGGGTTAGCCCCAAACCCTTCAAAATCTTTCTTAATTTCCATACTAATTCTCACCCTTTTTACCACAGGGTTGGCACTAGAAGCTTTCTTGGGGCCCATGGTGACTTATTTTGCAGAAACAAGCACCAAAAACGCTGTGATAATATGAAATGTACCAAATGTGTGCTTAGATGCGAGCACACTGGCTAGCTTGTAAACACTGGCACTCACGTGGACGCGTCCCGGACGAATCGCGTGTGGCGGGTTTTTTAACGAGTGGCGAGACAAAATTTTGGCTTTAAAATGTATCGAATACCGAATTTAACGTATACCGATGCCATCGAATACCGGGGGTCCACTGTACTAGAACATCCAACGTGAGTGTTTTTTTTTTACCCAGTCCATGTTTCGAACCCCACATGACAAAATTGCCAATTTCTGACCACTTTATTGGGTAGTTGAAATTGGTAAATGAGTAGTATCTTTTGCTCAGTTGATAGAACAAATTGAGTTCTAGCGAAATAGCTACGATTTTAGTTGACTGGAACAATGGAATTGGCTGAAAATAGGGCTCAAAGTGGGCGAATATCAAATACAGTGGACCCCCGCATAACGATCATCTCCCAATGCGACCAATTATGCAAGTGTATTTATGTAAGTGCGTTTGTACGTGTATGTTTGGGGGTCTGAAATGGACTAATCTACTTCACAATATTCCTTATGGGAACAAATTCGGTCAGTACTGGCACCTGAACATACTTCTGGAATGAAAAAATATCGTTAACCGGGGGTCCACTGTATAGTTATATCACCAATGAGTAAATATCGCTGATATCGCTAATTTTGCAAGAGCATAATTTCATAATTTTCCATCAGATTTTGTACTTTTGGTGTCATTACCATCGAGAAAAGATTCTCTATCATTTCATTAGGAAAAATAATTTTTGTTTTAAATTTTTCAACCCTAACCCTTTGACTGTCGCAGGCCCCTTTCTGAAACTGTCATTCTATGCCGCAAAATATTCAGAAAAAAAAATTATTTATTACCAAAATGTTAGGATTATTTTACTGAGTGTTTTAAGCCTAAAAAAATTTTTTTATCATTACTTACCAAGATACAGAGGCGCAAAGTTGGCAGAAAAGGAGTGGTGTATGGCAACAGCGGCGAATGCCACCCATCCGGTATTCTTTTATTTACTCCAGTTCGAAGGTTTCTTGTATTTTCCAATATTTTTCTTTTCTAAG
The DNA here is from genome assembly GCF_038502225.1 of Cherax quadricarinatus. NCBI lineage: Eukaryota > Metazoa > Arthropoda > Malacostraca > Decapoda > Parastacidae > Cherax > Cherax quadricarinatus. The sequence continues at coordinate 4,990,300 of NC_091302.1, read as the reverse complement.
TAACTTATGTGGCCTGTGAGACCAAAGTAAGGTGCATTGCTCAAATATACACTCATTGTTTACAACACAATAACTGAACAAACTTTATCACTATTAGTTTGTGTATACACTTTGCTTACACAAACAAACAATACAAAACAATGTTTATTACTATTGTTCCATAATATATATATACATATGTACAGTCACTGAACACTCTCCTAGAACTGCTGCAGCTTGTGGAACTCTTTGAAACATGGGTATATGCAGAGGGGCACTTGACACTCCTCACACATAAAACGAGTGTCTCTGCATGTTTGTGGGCGTTTTCTGGTATGTCCACATACAAAACAACTCTTCTGAGCATTTTTCTTGAAAGCAGTAGGAGGCAGTTGTATGGGGTAGTGATCACCAGTCCTCAAACGAGATGGCGTGTGTTGGTGATTTCGTGGGCGCTGGTCTATTGCAGGTGTTGCTCCTTGGTATTTGGCAATTATTTGTCTTATGACTAACAAACAAAATTCACCATATTTTGGTTTGTTGTTGGTCCTCAGCTTGTAATGTTATAAGCATTTAGCATGGAAATATCAAGATGGAAAAAAAGTTTTATATACCACTTATAACTCTTGTGTACACAATCAGCAAACCCAATCTGCATGTCATATTTGGCCACTAAGTGCATATTGAGGTTGTAGTCCATGACAGCTGCAGGTTTTAGAATGGGTTCATTGGTCTCTCTATTGTGCCTGCCAGTATGTGCCATTTCGTTTCGGTGAACTGATGTCAACAATGTGACATCACGTTTGTCATGCCACCGAAATGCCATGATGTCATTGGCAGCAGAGGCTTGCAAATCACCTCTGCGAGTGCCATCATTGAACCTTGGCATATGTTTACGATTACCACGCACTGTGCCACACATGTCTGTCAGCTTCACTCGCAAGAAATCACTGAGTATGGGGCTTGTGTACCAGTTATCAGTAAATAATATAGTATGCCCCTTACCAAGATATGGTTCCATCATTGTTTGAACCACATCACCAGAGATACCCAATAACTTCCTAGTATCTCTCAATGTATTACTGCCAGTGTGCACAATGATATCCAAAACGAGACCACTTTTGCAATCACACATTACAAATAACTTTATACCAAAGCTTTTCCTCTTGCTTGGTATGTATTGCTTGATTGAGAGTCTTCCTTTGAATAAAATCAAAGACTCCTCAATAACAAGCTTCCTGAAGGGATAAAAATACATGCAACACTTCTGTTTCAGGTACATAAACACATTTCTGATCTTATATAACCTGTCGCTTCTGTCAGGCCTTGTTTTGTCAGAAAAGTGTAACATATGTAACAGTATCAAGAAACGATTCACACCTATAACGTCACTAAAACCTGGGGTTGAAATTAGGCATTCTGTTGCCCAGTATGTGGTGACAGTGTGCTTATACACATGTGGCATAAGCATTATTGTGGCAAAAAACAGGTACATCTCTGCCACAGTTGTGTCCTTCCACTGGTGTAGCCGTGATCTTTGTGAGAGAATTGTATTTGCCATGGTGTACTCATAGTATGCGTTGGTTTCCCTGACAATAATGTCCATCAGGGTTTCATCGAAGAATAATTGAAAGCATTCCAGTTCAATAGCATTGTTCCCAAGTGTACACGATGGCCGTATTCCACTTCGTGTTTCATCAAAGTCATGGGGACTGGGAACAAACTCGTCACCTTCCTGCCAGTCCCAGATGTGGTCTGCTGGTGGGTTCTGGATATTGAAACGTGGTTGTGCAGGTTGTGATTGTGCAGGTTGTGGGAGTGTGGAGTTGGGTGAGGCTGGTTGTGCAGAGTCAGCAGTGTGGGTAGTAGCGTGGCCCGCTGCCGGTGCCACATGACTCATGTCACCATCACTATCACCACCACCATCACAACCACCACCACCACCACCTGCTGCCTCACTCACATCATTCATACCCATCGTAACAATATCGTCATCTTCACCATCAGGTCGTGGTGTAGGGCCACAGGATGTGCTCCGAGATTTATTTCTTCCCCTTGGAACAGCATGTGAAACACTACCAGACTGCATGCTACGTCGTATATTCTGTCGCTTCACTGGGGAATATTCAGCCTCGCTGTCACAACTATAACTGCTTTCAATAACTTAGAAATCACTATTACTTTCACTGCTCACATCTGAGTCTTGTACACAGGCAAATAGTTTCCTCTTTCGTCCTGTACAGGTGAACGTGAACGATCCAGCCCAGCACCAGAGGTGGAAGGTCGTGGGTCATCTGGGTTTTCATCACTAACTACATTATCCTGGGCACTTTTTTTGGTCACACCCACTTGAAAACCATGGAATTCACTTTCGCTGACACTTTCATCGCTGTTAGAGCTATCGCTTGGGAACAAAAGACCTCCAATCTGCCGAGGAGTGAGGAACTTACTGCGAGGCATGGTGAAAATGGACTACCAAGATGGCGTTCCCACAATGCACCACTGAGTCCCAGTTTTTTTTCACAGGGTGCACACCCACCACTGAGACCCATTCTCTCTCATGTAGGCCTACCAGCTTTCTCCTGCTTGATTTGAAGCCGCTAGAATTTATGCATATAAATACGTCAGAAACAGTGGCGCGTAAGACGTATATATACGACGTAAACAGTCAAAGGGCTAAGAACAAGTTCAGGATCGGGGGTCTCGACCCTGAAAGGGTTAAGGAACATAACAAGACAAAGATCATGACAGCCAGGAAGGTGACAGGGTGGATAATGAGAACTTTCAAAATGAAGGAAACATGCCAATGGTGATACTCTTCAAATTGCTAGTGCTCCCTCATTTAGAATGTTGAGAGATCATTTACAGTTCTCATTGAGCCAGTAAAGCATCTAAATTACTGGGAACACCTTCAAGTCTTGAACATGTACTCATTGGAGCGGAGGAGAGAGAGATACATGATAATATACGCCTGGAAAGTACTCGAGGGCCTGGTCCCAAATCTGCACACTGCCATAAAAACATACTGGAGTTAGAGATATGGGAGGAAGTGTAAAATAAACCCAATGAGGAGCAGGGGTGTGGTGGGGACAATAAGGAAACGCTGTATCAACATCCGGGGTCCCAGACTATTCAGCATTTTACCAGAAGATATCAGAAACACGGCTGGAACAATTTAGAATCTTTCAAGAGGAAACTGGACAAGTATCTTCAACAGGTGCCAGATCAACCAGGCTGTGATGGATATGTGGGGCACCAGGCCTTCAGCAGCAACAGCCTGGTTGATCAGGCAAGCACTGGACGAGCCTGCCCCATGGCCGGGCTCCGAGAGTAGTTAAACTCTCGAAACTCTTCAAAGGTATATCAAAAGGTATCTTTGTTAACTACCAGGAGAAAATCCCTGTAACAAGGGTACAGTGAGGCTGGTAAAATGCTCTTAATCCAAAGAATTAGAGCCATCCTCCCTTTCCTTGGATTGAACTTGATTGCCTCCCATTCTGCCAAGTACACGTACTCAGTGATTCCAACAAGCTTAGCACTCCCACAAATGTAATAACAGGTGAAAATGCCTTGAGGAGGTTATTATCTGGGTTTTAGACATCATTGTTCTATAAAACTGTGGTGCCTTCATCACTTCAAATATGCTTGCCTGTACTATTTTAAAACATTCTGTGGAATCATACCCATGCAGATAAAGGTGACTATTGCCTTAAAGCAAATCATAGCCTTTTTTTTTTTTTTTTTTTTTAGCTTGCCAGTTCATATAAAAAATTAAAAATATGTTTACACTATCATTATTAAGTGTGCAATAGCACTAGGCCAAAAAGAGATTCAAAATTAAAAAATAAATAAAAAAAATTGGCATAGTTAATTTGCTCATCACTGCCAAAAATAATAAATACGAATATACAGTGGACCCTCGGCTAATGCCTTTAATCCATTCCAGATAGCTTAGCCTTTAACCAATTTAGCCTTAATCGAATTAATTTTCCCCATAAGAAATAATGGAAATCCAGTTAATCCGTTCCAGACACCCAAAAGTATTAAACAAAATAATTTTTTTACATGAAATATACATTTTCCTACACAGAAAACTATGATACATGAAGAATAAAACAATAATAACTTCACACTTACTTTTAATGTGGCTTGTTGATGACTGATGAGATGGGAGGAGGGCAGAGGATGAAGGTGTTCTAGTGTTTGGAAGGGGAATCCCCTTCCATAAAGACTTAAGGTAACAAGTCCTTTTCTGGCTTGTGTCCTGGGAGTGCCTTTTCCTCCTGAGTAATGTAGGTCCTGTTTGGCATTTTCTTCCTAAACAGGCCTGTTTCATCACATTTGAACACTTGTTGGGGTTTTAATTTTTCAGCCTCTATGTACCCCTTAAAGTCCTGCACATATTTTTCAGCCGTTTTTTTGTCAGAACTGGCAGCCTCACCATGCCTTATTATACCATACCACCATCACAACCGCTACCACCCTCTACCACCATTGCTACCACCCACTACCACCACTCTCTACCACCACCCTCTACCACCACCACTTCAACCCTCTACCACCACCACTTCAACCCTCTACCACCATCACTACCACCCTCTACCACCATCACAACCACCACCACTTTCGTATTTTTCTACAAACCTTTTCTTAAATTATATGCGTTTCTCACATTCTTTACCATAAGGCTGGCACTAGAAGCTTTCTTGGGGCCCATGGTGGCTTATTTAGCAGTTACAAGCACCAAAAACAATGGAATAATACAAAATACATCTCGTGTACACGCGGAATTGTCCTCACTGGCTTTGTAAACAATGGCACACTGGCTGGTACACGGAGTGAGTGGCTGGGCCTGCTCATGGTGCCGTGCCAACATGTTTGGGATGAAAGCTCTTAACCAAGTTTTTTGGTGTTAACCAAGCCAATTTTTTTACGGCAGAGCGAGGTGTTAGCCGAATTTGGCATTAGCTGATGCAGGCATTAGCCGTATTAGTGAAGCGCCGTAAAATAAAGCACCATATTAGCGAAGTATGCCTATACTTAGACCCCCCGACTCCATAACATCCCGTTTCTTACTCTACACCCCCACTGCTCACTCAGTATTTTGGATATTGCCTTCACTTCTATCATTTGACCTAACCTTCCTAGCACCTGACTGTTGGCTTTCATAAGGAAGGAGTGCCAGGCACTCTCCCTAACTCATTAAACCCCACACAGGTGAAATATTTTAATAAAGGCTTGCTCTGTCTGTGTGTCTGATTTACTATGTGTTGCCTTTCTACCTTTTAATACAGACTGGTGGAAATGGTTAATATTTAATATTCAACAAATTGTCTGTGGTACCATATTTTTAGGTTAATGCTCTGCATATTTTTAACTTGCAGTGTGGAAATCAAGTGCCGTTTGTGAGTACATCACTGAGTACAGTTAGTGGAGCCCGGGTACAGGGACTTGCATGGAACCCTCTTGACCCTTGTGGTGTTGCTATAGCAGCATCACCAGGCACACTTTCAATCATCTCACTTAAGGAGAATGAAGTAGATGTTAAATCCAAGGAAATTCAAGCTCGGTAAGTAATACATGATATTTTTGTATACAGCAGATAAAAAAAAAAAGTCTGGATTACATAATGCTGCACAAATGTATTTGGAAGTGGGTCTAACAAAATATTTACAAACATTCCAAGTTTAGATCCCATTCATATTTGATACTGAGACACCTAACTACCTTATGTACTAAAGTTTTCAAACTGCTAATGTAGAAGTGAAAGTTGTATACTGTATTATATTTTTCAATTCTTTATTATATTTTCCTTAAATATTATTTTAATTGTAAGTACAGTATTTTGTTTACATCTTTATGACCTTAAACTTCAGAATTGAAAAGTTTTTTTAATAAAGTTCCTATTAAGACAAAGATACTAGCTATGATGTCTTTTTAACATGTGATGAACACTTGTCATAGTTGAGAGAAAACCCACATGTTGGCAGTAAAGCATAGACATTGGGTGTATATTTTGAGTGCATCTAAGATCCTGAAGGGGATCTCAATTGGAGGTGGACATACTTTATACAGCCACTCTTTAATGTGCTTTACTTGTAACATGTGGACACTCTACACACTAGCCATGTACAGTATATCAAACTTTGATCCTGGTAATTGTATTTAATTTTTTTCAGTGCCGTAGGATGGTCTCCAAAGGGAAAGCAATTAACAGTAGGTTTAGCTGATGGTACTTTGGAGTTATTTAAACCTGATCTGACTCCAGTACGCACTGTATCAAAGCCACCCATGGATGACATTGGCTCAGTTCTCAGCATTACTTGGTTTACCAACACAGAATTTTTCATTGGCTATAAGATAGAATCTGAGGAAGGTGGACATGGTATGTAAACATGTTTCAAACAGATACATTGTTAATAGAGTGGAATATAGGTGTATTTATTCTATAACTAGTAGATACTCAACCATTTTGGGGTGGGTCCCATTGTACTACGTTTTTTGAAGTGCGGGTCGGTTTCATAGTACTATGCTGTGAGTTCAGCTCACTTGGATAAGCTGCGAGTGATAAATTTGGGTCTAGATATGGGAGGATAGGTCTGTGTGGTAAGTGTGCACCATATAAAAAAAAATCCTCCAGCAAGCAGTGCATAATGGGGAAAAAACCGTGACTGTGTTTTTGGTTTGTATGGTTGTATTCTCAGTTTCTTGGTCTCATTTGATAGAATAGAAGATTTATTACAGAAATTGAGATGATTTCGATTGGTTTGGGGACTGAAAGTAGCTTGAAATTGAGCTCTAAGTAGTGGATTTTTTTTTATTTTTGCCAATATTCCAGTACGTGTCCAGCTGGTCGGTCTGATACATGTCCACAAATGTGCTGACATTATTTATACAATTATTACAATAATGCAGTAGTGTGCATAACAGTAAATCTTCTATTTTTTTGTGTGTGAATAAAAATTCAAAATGGAAAGCCAGTGTAATATAGGAGAGGCCTGGAAATGTAAATAATGAATAGAGGAAATATTTTTTAGTGCCAAGAATGTGTACATTATTTGTTCTAGTCCCTATTTTTAAATTGGCAGTTTTGAATTTTGTGGTAAATTGGCCAAATTACTGATTTCTGATCACTTTATTTGATAGTTGAATTAGGTAAATGGGCAGTTTCTTGTAATCATCCAATAGAATAGAAAGAATATTAGAAAAATAGCTATGAGTTTGGTCAACTAGAGCACTGGAATTGGCTGAAAGTGGGTGAAATCGCCCATGCATAAATATCACCAAGACCATTAACTTTGCGAGAGAGTAATTCCGTAAGTTTAACATCAAATTTCGTACTTTTGCTTTCATTACCTTCAGAAAAAGATTTTCTTATCATTTCAGAAGTTTTTTTTTTTTTTTTTTTTTTTTTAAATTCTTCATCCCTAAAAGCCATTCTTAGGTCAGGGGGTTTTGACCCAGAAAGGGTTAAGTGGCAGAGTGACAGGTAAATCTAGATGAATTTTGAAAATTGTTGAATTGCTGTAAATCTAGTCTTTAAATAAATATTTTTATTATATTTCTGTAATCCATAAGGCTTGTTCCTTCTGAAAACTTTTCTTGAAGGGGATTGTCTTTTATAGAATTTTATCCAGAAACTACCATCTTAGTGGTTATTTAATATTTTTTGACCTGTCATGGCCATTATATAAGTGATGAAGTTGCCACTTGCTTACAGAAAGAACAAAAACCCAAGAAAACAATAGGAAATGATTTAAGATATGGCAAAATGAAAGAATAAAGGGTTGGGAAAGGTATTTATTAAAATAAAACAAAATGAGGAAACGTAGTAGACTGTAGGAAAAACTTCATATGTGGAGGAGTGACTCCTCTCTTATGCTAATAAGACACAATATGTAGTTTATATAGGTAGTAGGTTGGTAGACAGCAACCACCCAGGGAGGTACTACCGTCCTGCCAAGTGAGTGTAAAACGAAGCCTGTGATTGTTTTACATGATGGTAGGATTGCTGATGTCTTTTGTCTGTCTCATAAATATGCAAGATTACAGGCATGTCTTGCTACTTCTACTTACACTTAGGTCACACTACACATACATGTACACATTTATTTATACACACTCATCTGAGTTTTCTTTGATTTTATCTTAATAGTTCTTGGTCTTATTAATTTTCCTTTTATATCCATGGGGAAGTGGAATAAGAATCTTTCCTCCGTAAGCCATGCGTGTTGTAAAAGTCAACTAAAATGCCGGGAACAATGGGCTAGTAACCCCTTTTCCTGTAAAGATTACTAAAAAGAATAAGAAGAAGAAAATTGTCAAAGTGGGAAGTCTGAATGTGCGTGGATGTTGTGCAGATGATAAGAAAGAGATGATTGTGGATGTTATGAATGAGAAGAAGCTGGATGTCCTGGCTTTAAGTGAAACAAAGCTGAAGGGGGTGGGAGAGTTTCAGTGGAGAGGAATAAATGGGATTAGGTCAGGGGTTTCAAATAGAGTTAGAGCTAAAGAAGGAGTAGCAATAATGTTGAAGGATAAGCTATGGCAGGAAAAGAGGGACTATAAATGTATTAATTCAAGGATTATGTGGAGTAAAATAAAGATTGGATGTGAAAAGTGGGTTATAATAAGCGTGTATGCACCTGGAGAAGAGAGAAGTGTAGAGGAGAGAGAGAGATTTTGGGAAATGTTGAGTGAATGCGTGGGGAGTTTTGAATCAAGTGTGAGAGTAATGGTGGTTGGGGATTTTAATGCTAAAGTGGGTAAAAATGTTATGGAGGGAGTAGTAGGTAAATTTGGGGTGCCAGGGGTAAATGTAAATGGGGAGCCTTTAATTGAGCTATGTGTAGAAAGAAATTTGGTAATAAGTAATACATATTTTATGAAAAAGAGGATAAATAAATATACAAGGTATGATGTAGCACGTAATGAAAGTAGTTTATTAGATAATGTATTGGTGGATAAAAGGTTGATGGGTAGGCTCCAGGATGTACATGTTTATAGAGGGGCAACTGATATATCGGATCATTATTTAGTTGTAGCTACAGTTAGAGTAAGAGGTAGATGGGAAAAGAGGAAGGTGGCAACAACAAGTAAGAGGGAAGTGAAAGTGTATAAACTAAGGGAGGAGGAAGTTCGGGTGAGATATAAGCGACTATTGGCAGAAAGGTGGGCTAGTGCAAAGATGAGTAGTGGGGGGGTTGAAGAGGGTTGGAATAGTTTTAAAAATGCAGTATTAGAATGTGGGGCAGAAGTTTGTGGTTATAGGAGGGTGGGGGCAGGAGGAAAGAGGAGTGATTGGTGGAATGATGAAGTAAAGGGTGTGATAAAAGAGAAAAAGGTAGCTTATGAGAGGTTTTTACAAAGCAGAAGTGTTATAAGAAGAGCAGAGTATATGGAGAGTAAAAGAAAGGTAAAGAGAGTGGTGAGAGAGTGCAAAAGGAGAGCAGATGATAGAGTGGGAGAGGCACTGTCAAGAAATTTTAATGAAAATAAGAAAAAATTTTGGAGTGAGTTAAACAAGTTAAGAAAGCCTAGGGAAAATATGGATTTGTCAGTTAAAAACAGAGTAGGGGAGTTAGTAGATGGGGAGATGGAGGTATTGGGTAGATGGCGAGAATATTTTGAGGAACTTTTAAATGTTAAGGAAGAAACAGAGGCAGTAATTTCATGCACTGGTCAGGGAGGTATACCATCTTTTAGGAGTGAAGAAGAGCAGAATGTAAGTGTGGGGGAGGTACGTGAGGCATTACGTAAAATGAAAGGGGGTAAAGCAGCTGGAACTGATGGGATCATGACAGAAATGTTAAAAGCAGGGGGGGATATAGTGTTGGAGTGGTTGGTACTTTTGTTTAATAAATGTATGAAAGAGGGGAAGGTACCTAGGGATTGGCAGAGAGCATGTATAGTCCCTTTATATAAAGGGAAAGGGGACAAAAGAGACTGTAAAAATTATTGAGGAATAAGCTTACTGAGTATACCAGGAAAAGTGTACGGTAGGGTTATAATTGAAAGAATTAGAGGTAAGACAGAATGTAGGATTGCGGATGAGCAAGGAGGTTTTAGAGTGGGTAGGGGATGTGTAGATCAGGTGTTTACATTGAAGCATATATGTGAACAGTATTTAGATAAAGATAGGGAAGTTTTTATTGCATTTATGGATTTAGAAAAGGCATATGATAGAGTGGATAGAGGAGCAATGTGGCAGATGTTGCAAGTATATGGAATAGGTGGTAAGTTATTAAATGCTGTAAAGAGTTTTTATGAGGATAGTGAGGCTCAGGTTAGGGTGTGTAGAAGAGAGGGAGACTACTTCCCGGTAAAAGTAGGTCTTAGACAGGGATGTGTAATGTCACCATGGTTGTTTAATATATTTATAGATGGGGTTGTAAAGGAAGTAAATGCTAGGGTGTTTGGGAGAGGGGTGGGATTAAATTATGGGGAATCAAATTCAAAATGGGAATTGACACAGTTACTTTTTGCTGATGATACTGTGCTTATGGGAGATTCTAAAGAAAAATTGCAAAGGTTAGTGGATGAGTTTGGGAATGTGTGTAAAGGTAGAAAGTTGAAAGTGAACATAGAAAAGAGTAAGGTGATGAGGGTGTCAAATGATTTAGATAAAGAAAAATTGGATATCAAATTGGGGAGGAGGAGTATGGAAGAAGTGAATGTTTTCAGATACTTGGGAGTTGACGTGTCGGCGGATGGATTTATGAAGGATGAGGTTAATCAAAGAATTGATGAGGGAAAAAAGGTGAGTGGTGCGTTGAGGTATATGTGGAGTCAAAAAACGTTATCTATGGAGGCAAAGAAGGGAATGTATGAAAGTATAGTAGTACCAACACTCTTATATGGGTGTGAAGCTTGGGTGGTAAATGCAGCAGCGAGGAGACGGTTGGAGGCAGCGGAGATGTCCTGTTTAAGGGCAATGTGTGGTGTAAATATTATGCAGAAAATTCGGAGTGTGGAAATTAGGAGAAGGTGTGGAGTTAATAAAAGTATTAGTCAGAGGGCAGAAGAGGGGTTGTTGAGGTGGTTTGGTCATTTAGAGAGAATGGATCACAGTAGAATGACATGGAAAGCATATAAATCTATAGGGGAAGGAAGGCGGGGTAGGGGTCGTCCTCGAAAGGGTTGGAGAGAGGGGGTAAAGGAGGTTTTGTGGGTAAGGGGCTTGGACTTCCAGCAAGCGTGCGTGAGCGTGTTAGATAGGAGTGAATGGAGACGAATGGTACTTGGGACCTGACGATCTGTTGGAGTGTGAGCAGGGTAATATTTAGTGAAGGGATTCAGGGAAACCGGTTATTTTCATATAGTCGGACTTGAGTCCTGGAAATGGGAAGTACAATGCCTGCACTTTAAAGGAGGGGTTTGGGATATTGGCAGTTTGGAGGGATATGTTGTGTATCTTTATATGTTTATGCTTCTAGACTGTTGTATTCTGAGCACCTCTGCAAAAACAGTGATAATGTGCGAGTGTGGTGAAAGTGTTGAATGATGATGAAAGTATTTTCTTTTTGGGGATTTTCTTTCTTTTTTGGGTCACCCTGCCTCGGTGGGAGACGGCCGACTTTTTTAAAAAAAAAAAAAAAAAAAAAAAAAAAAATGTAGTTTATGGCATTTTATTGAGACTTTTGTCATCCAGGGACTTTATCAGTTGAGGGAATATGGAGGAAGAATGTGTGTTCAGATATTTGGGAGTTAACTTGTCAGCAAATGGATCTGTGAAGGACAAGGGGAGCCATAAAATTGAAAAGGTAAAAAAGGTGAGTGGTGCACTGAGGAGTCTGTGGAGACAAAGGATGTTATCCTTGGAAGCAAAAAGGGAAGTGGTACGAATGCTCTTTTATGGGTGTGAAGCATAGGTTGTGAATTTTACAACAAGGAGAAGGCTGGAGGAGGTGGAGAGATGTGTTTGAGGGCAACGTGTAGCGTGAATATTATGCAGATAATTCATAGTTTCGAGATCAGAGGTAGGAGCATGGTTACTAAAAGTATTATCCAGAGGGCTGAAGATGGGTTGTTGGGGTGGTTCACACATTTTAAGAGGATGGAACAAAATAGGATGACTTGGAGGGTGTATAAACATGTAGTGGAGAGAAGGCGGGGCAGGGGTCATCCTAGCAAAGGTTGGTGGGAGGGGGTAAAGCAGGTTTTGTGTGCGAGGTGCACACAAAACCTGCTTGTAAATGTGGATGTACATGTAATTTGGGCTACATTATTTATATCCTGGTGACTTCCTGTGTCCTAGGTAGTAGGTTGGTAGACAGCAACTGCCCAGGGAGGTACTACTGTCCTGCCAAGTGAGTGTAAAACGGAAACCTGTAATTGTTTTACATGATGGTAGGATTGCTGGTGTCTTTTTTCTGTCTCATAAATGTGCAAGATTTCAGGTACATCTTGCTACTTCTACTTATACTTGGGTCATGCTACACATACATGTACAAGCATATATATACATACATACCCCTCTGGATTTTCTTCTATTTTCTTTCTAGTTCTTGTTCTTGTTTATTTCTTATCTCCATGGGGAAGTGGAACAGAATTCTTCCTCTGTAAGCCATGCGTGTCATAAGAGGTGACTAAAATGTCGGGAGCAAGGGGCTAGTAACCCCTTCTCCTGTCTGTATTACTAAATTTGAAAGGAGAAACTTTCGTTTTTCCTTTTGGGCCACCCCACCTCGGTGGGATACGGCTGGTACGTTGAAAGAAGACAACGACTTCCTGTGTAAAGGCAAATGATACTAAAAAATAATCCTAATTAACACGAGAACGAAATAATATCATAAATATTAAGAAAACAAAAATACTGTACTACATTTAGTTAATGTGATGCCATTTGTGGTGGGGTAAACAGTACAGCGGACCCCCGGCATACGATATTAATCCGCTCCAGAGAGCTCATCATATGCCGAAATTATTGTAAGGCGAATTAACTTTCCCCATAAGAAATAATGGAAATCAATTTAATCCATGCAAGACACCACAAAGTATGAAAAAAAAAATTTTTTTACCACATGAAATATTAATTTTAATACACACAAACTGACACTTACCTTTATTGAAGATCTGGTGATGATTGATGGGATGGGAGGAGGGGAGAGTGTGGAAGTTGTTAATGTTTAGAAGGGGAATCCCCTTCCATTAGAACTTTAGGTAGCACGTCCTTTTCTGGGGTTACTTCCCTTCTTTTAATGCCACTAGGACCAGCTGACCGTGGTGCAGTAACAGCTGACTGTGGTGCAGCAACAGCTGACTTTGGTGCAGCAGCTGCTGACCATGGTGCAGCAACAGATGACGGTGGTGTAGCAGCAGCTGACCGTGGTGCAGCAACAGCTGACTTTGGTGCAGCAGCTGCTGACCATGGTGATGCAACAGATGACGGTGGTGTAGCAGCAGCTGACTTTGGTGCAGCAGCAGCTGACCGTGGTGCAACAGCAGCTCACCGTGGTTCAGCAACAGCTGACTGGTGCAGCAACAGCTGACCGTGGTGCAGCAACAGATGGCGGTGGTGTAGCAGCAGCTGACTGTGGTGCAGCAGCAGCTGAACATGGTGCAACAGCAGCTCACCGTGGTTCAGCAACAGCTGACTGGTGCAGCAACAGTTGACCGTGGTGCAGCAACAGATGACGGTGGTGTAGCAGCAGCTGACCGTGGTACAATAGTACATATTTCCCACCCTTTTTTACAGATGATCGCTTAAGAGATGGTATCTCCTTCTATCTGTTTTTCGTTTATCCACACCAATAACAGTCTCTCAACATCTTCGAGTGCTTGCGATCTTTGTTTCGAAAACAAACTTGCACCTTTTGCAAGAACAGCTTCCTTGACTGCCGTTTTGTTGGCCACAATATTAGCGATGGTTGATTGGGGTTTGGTATACAATCTGGCCAGCTCTGAGACATGCACTCCACTTTCATACTTATCAATTATCTCTTTCTTCATTTCCATAGTAATTTTCACCTTTTTTACTGCACGGTTGGCACTAGAAGCTTTCTTGGGGCCCATGGTGACTTATTTTGCAGGTACAATCACTAAAAATGCTGTGATAATATGAAATGTGCTGATTGTATGCGTGGATGCGACCGCACTGGCTGGCTTGTAAACACTGGCACGCATGGGGCAGCTGAGGACACACGTGGGACGTATCCTGGACGAATCATGTGTGGCGGGTTTTTTAACGTGTGGCGAGGCAAAATTTTTACATTAAAATGTGTCGTATGCCGGATTTAACATATGCCAATGCCATCGTATGCCGGGGTCCACTGTATTATTATGTTGTAATTTATGATTTTGTAATGGTAGTTATGGCATTGACTTTACAAGGTAATATTGTAATATTCAGGAACAGTTCAATACTTTAGTGATTTATTTCCAACAATAAATGTAGCAGAATAATCTCTCAAAAGAGGATTAAATGTTAAAATTTTCTGTTATTCATGAGACTACTAAAGCAGATTATATCTTTTTATATTAGTCTTATTTTGTGTGCTATATCACATGGGCAACTATTTTTTTTTTACTTTTAAATCTTTTAATAATCATTAATAATTTGTTTGTATAATAAATGTGGCTATAAATGCATGAGTGAGATTTATTTGTAACTGATTTCAGTTATGATGTATGTCAATGCCCCGAAAGCAAAGGAGTCAAGATTTGTCACCTACGACTATTTATGCAATTACAACCAAGGTCCACGACCAGCCATGTTTTATCCCACTTTCTTCGCAGAATGGTAATTAATTTGTTAACTAACTTATATATGCAGTATTTGTATTTTTTTTACTACATAAGCCATTGCCTATCACAGTACGGTAACCCCAATGAAGGAAATGCATTCACCATTGTTCATTTAACCCTTCATTCTCAGAAGGCCCAAAATTAAAATTGCTCTCAGTGTCACCAGTTTTCAAAAGGGCATTTTGCTGTTTCAGATACATAGCAACATCCCTAATCTTGCATAATATGCCATATCTTGTCATGGGCCATGTCTTGTCTGAGAAGTGTAGCATATGTAGCAGCTGGATAAATCTGTTGACTGGGATGAGATTACTGAAGACCAGGTGCAAATTAGGAAGATGGTGGACCAGTATGATTAAGTATTGTGCTTATACTTGTGTGGTATAAGCATTATTGTGGCAAAGAAGAGCTACACCTCACTCACAGTTGCGTCCTTCCACCGGTGTATTTGTGATTGTGGTGAAAGCAATGTATTTGCCATGTGTTCTGGTAGCATCTGTTGGTTTCTCAGTATAATTTTCATTAGGGGGTTTGTTGAAATATAGCTTAAAGAAAAGTTCACTGGTATTATTCTCATGGGTACAGTTATTCACGATTCCACTATGTGTCAGTAACTGATGTGGATTGGGAACAAGATTTGCATCTTTCTGCCAGTCCCAGATACAATCTAGTTGGGGTTGCTGGATATTAGCAGGGTATTTGTACAGGTGGTGATTGTGTGCAAGTAGTGGAGGTGGCTGTGGATTGTTGCAGTGTTGAGTGTGGGCCATGCCTCCCAGCCTGAGCTTGCTTTGATGCTGCTTGTCTCATTGGTCCACCACCTACTACCACATGAGGATGTGGCAATGCCTGTGGCCTCTTGCCCATCACAGTCAATGCATTATCATTGTCACTGACTATCTCTCACCTGTGTTGGGTCCTGGGATGTACTTTGTCCCCTGGGGATAGCAATGGGCACACCACCAGACCACCTGAAGCTACATATAAATTGATGCTTTTCAGTGAAGAATTTTTATCACTATCACTACTAGAGTGGTCATCAGCTGCTAGGAAATCCAAAGTCCATGTCACTATCATCACTATTACTCACATCTGAGCCCAGGTCACAGGAGAATATGAGCTATAATTTACAGCATGTTAGAGGTGGACATGTTCCAGACGAACCAACCCTAGATGTGGATGGTTGTGAATCATCAGTGTTTTCAGCAATATTTCCAGCATTCTAAGCATCACTTTCAGTCGCTACATGTTTGAAACAAAGGAGCTCATCGTCAGTTTTATAATCCTCGCTGTTGTAGTTGTCACTGGGGAACATGGTGTTTCCACAGTGTACTGCACACATTGACCATGCAGACTTATTCTCTCATATGTAGGCCTATTTCAGTAATGCATATCTGTACAGCAAATAGAGAAAATGGTTTAATGAATGTACTGTTGAATTGTGAGTATGGTAACAAAGAATTCAGGGAAACTGATTAGTTGGCTTTGAGTCTGCACTGTAGAGGAGGGGTGAGGATGTTGCAGTCAGAAGGTAGTCTGAGTTGTGATGTCAGCACTGGCATGACAGTGATGGGAGATTTTAAAGAAAAGTTGCAAAGGTTAGTGGACGAGTTTGGGAGGGTGTGTAAAGGTAGAAAGTTGAAAGTGAACATAGATAAGAGTAAGGTGATGAGGGTATCAAATGATTTAGACAAAGAAAAATTGGATATCACTTTGGAGAGAGGGAGTATGGAAGAAGTGAATTTGTTCAGATATTTGGGAGTTGACTTGGCAGCGGATTGGTTTATGAAGGATGAGGTTAACCATAGAATTGGTGAAGGAAAAAAGGTGAGTGTTGCATTGAGGTATCTGTGGAGACAAAAAAAAATGTTATCTATAGAGGTTAAGAAGGGAATGTATGAAAATAGAGTGGTACCAACACACTTATATGGATGTGAAGCTTGGGTTGTAAATGCAGCAGCGAGGAGGCGGCTGGAGGCAGTGGAGATGTCCTGTCTAAGGGCAATGTGTAGAGTAAATATTATGCAGAGAATTCAGAGTGTGAAAATTAGGATGAGGTGTGGAGTTACTAAAAGTATTAGTCAGGGCTGAAGAGGGGTTGTTGAAGTGGTTTGGTCATTTAGAGAGAATGGATCAAAGTAGAATGACTTGGAGAGTGTATAAATCTGTAGGGGAAGGAAGGAGGAGTAGGGGTTGTCCTCAAAAAGGTTGGGGGTAGGGGGTAAAGGAGTTTTTGTGGGCAAGGGCCTTGGACTTCCAGCAATGTGTGTGTGTGTGTGTGTTAGAAACGAATGAATGGAGACAAATGGTTTTTGGGACCTGACAAGCTGTTGTAGTGGGAGCAGGGTAATATTTAGGGAAACCAGTTAGCCAGACTTGAGTCCTGGAAATGGGAAGTACAGTGCTTGCACTTTAAAGGAGGAGTTTGGGATATTGACAGTTTGGAGGAACTTCTAAACTGTCGTATCTGAGTGCCTCTGCGAAGACAGTGATTATGTATGAGTGAGGTGAAAGTGTTGATTGATGATGAAAGTATTTTCTTTTTGAGGATTTTCTTTATTTTTGAGTCACCCTGCCTTGGTGGGAGATGGCCAGCTTGTTAAAAAAGAAAAAAAGAATTTATTTCCTTCTCTGAGTTACCCTGCTGCCTTGGTGAGACATGGCTGTTGAGTTAAATAATTTATGTAGTGGAGCCACTGATTCTGTACATGCTTGAGTATTATTGCAACATCTTGTTATTCATTCAGTGTTTTTATTTAATATAATTTTCTACAACAATTACTGAGTTCATGTTTGCAGGAATCTCTTGTGTCTGTTATCATCACGTGCCAACCAACTTGGAGTGTTGGGTCAATCTGAAAGTGGGGGTAACATGTGGTGTGAATACGAGATGGAAGAAGGTGCTGCAGCAGTAGTTCAGAACATCTCTGTAACAGAAGAAACCTTTCCGTTAGGCATGGCAGTGGACTTCACTTCAGAGAGGACTTTTACTGCTAAAGGTGAGGTACTACTATATTAGGTACATTAGAACCCCCATATCCACTGATTCAGTATCTGTGATTTCAGTTGTCCACAGTTTAGTGTGGCCCAAAAATACCTCTTAATTTTGCATAATAATGCCCTCAAGGCACAAAAGCAAAGAAGCTGGAAGTTCTTCAAAGCCTAACAGAAGTTGTGAAGTGCTTCCTGTCAGTGAAAAAGTGATAATTCTCCACTTATTGTGCATAATTTATGAATTAAACTTTATAATAGGACTTGTATATAGGTTTTACTACTATTCACGGTTTTGCTATCAACAGCAAGTCCTTCAAACTTGTTTCCCATGGATACAGGGGTCCTACTGAACTATCTTGAGCTTTGCAAGCAAAGGGCTAGTAACCCTCCCTCCCCCTTTTTTTTTTTTAACATACCAGCAGTCTCCCACGGCTGGTATGTTAACCCTTTGACTGTCACGGTCGTATATATACGTCATGGGAGATACCGTGTTTGATGTATCTATACACATAAATTCTAGCGGCTTCAAATCAAGCGGGAGAGGGCTGGTAGGCCTACACGGGAGAGAATGGGTCTCAGTGGTCGGTGTGCACCCTGTGAAAAAAAATCTGGGACTCAGCGGTGCATTGTGGGAACGCCATCTTAGTAGTCCATTTTTACCATGCCTCGCGGTAAGAAGTTCCTCACTCCTCGGCGGATTGGAGGTCTTTTGTTCCCAAGTGATAGCTCAAACAGTGATGATAGTGTCAGTGAAAGTGAATTCCCTGGTTTTGAAGCGGGTATGACCGAAAAAATTACCCAGGATAATATAATTAGTGATGAAAACCCAGATGACCCACAACCTTCCACCTCTGGTGCTGGGCTGGCTCGTTCATGTTCACCTGTACCAGGACGAAAGAGGAAACTATTTGCCTGTGTACAAGACTCAGATGTGAGCAGTGCAAGTGATAGTGATAGTGATTTCAAGGTTATTGAAAGCAGTTCTAGTTGTGACAGTGAGGGTGAATATTCCCCAGTGAAGCGGCAGTATATACGACGTCGCATGCGGTCTGGTAGTGTGCCATATGCTCTTCCAAGAGGAAGGATTACATCTCGTAGCACATCCCGTGGCCCTACACCACGTCCTGATAGTGAAGATGACGATATTGTTAAGATGGGTATCAATGATGCAAGTGAGGCAGCAGGCGGTGGTGGTGATAGTGATGGTGGCATGAGTCATGTGACACAGCAGCAGGCCACGCTACTACCCGCGCTGCTGACTCTGCACAACTACAACCAGCCTCACCCGACCTCACACTCCCACAACCACAACCTGCACAACCACAACCACATTACAATATCCAGAACGCACCAGCTGACCGCATCTGGGATTGGCAGCAAGATGATGAGTTTGTTCCCAATCCCCATGACTTTGATGGAGGACAAAGTGGAATACGGCCATCATGTACACTTGGGAACAATCCCACTGAACTGGAATGCTTTCAGTTGTTCCTCGATGAACCCCTGATGGACATTATTGTCAGGGAAAGCAATACATACCATGAGTACACCATGGCAAACACTATTCTGTCGCCAAGCTCACGTCTTCACCAGTGGAAGGACACAATTGTGGCAGAGATGTATCTGTTCTTTGCCACAATAATGCTTATGCCACATGTGTATAAGCATAGTGTCAACACATACTGGGCGACAGACCGCCTGATTTCAACCCCTGCTTTCAGTGACATTATACCAGTGAATAGATTTGTGTTACTGTTACGTATGTTACACTTTTCAAACAAAACCAGGCCTGACAGAAGCGACAGGTTATATAAGATCAGACGTGTGTTTATGTACCTGAAACAAAAGTGCTGTATGTATTTTTATCCCTTCAGGAAGCTTGTTATTGACGAGTCTTTGATTTTGTTCAAAGGAAGACTCTCATTCAAGCAGTATATACCAAGTAAGAGGAAACGCTTTGGTATAAAGTTATTTGTTCTGTGTGATTGCAAAACTGGTCTGGTTTTGTATATAATTGTGTACACTGGTGGTAAAACATTGGAAGATACCAGAAAGTTACTGGGTATCTCTGGTGATGTGGTTAGAACAATGATGGAGCCATATCTTGGTAAGGGGCATATTTTATATACTGACAACTGGTACACAAGCCCTATACTCAGTGATTTCTTGCGAGTGAACATGACAGATGTGTGGCACAGTGCGTAGAAATCGTAAACATATGCCTAGGTTTGATGCTGGCAGTCGTAGAGGTGAAGTGCAGGTGTTTGCTGCCAATGACATCATGGCATTTCGGTGGCATGACAAATGTGATGTCACACTGCTGACATCAGTTCACCAACACGAAATGGTAGACACTGGCAAGCAGAATAGAGAGACCAATGAACCCATTGTAAAACCTGCAGCTGTGATGGATTACAACCTCAATATGTGCTTAGTGGACAAATGTGACATGCAGATTGGGTTTGCTGACTGTGTTCGCAAAAGTTATAAGTGGTACATAAAACTGTTTTTCCATCTTCTTGACATTTCCATGCTGAATGCTTATAATATGTATAAGTTGAAGACCAAGAAGAAACCCAAATATGGTGAATTTTGTTTGTCAGTCATCAGACAAATAATATTCAAGTACCAAGAAACAACACCTGCAATAGACCAGCGCCCACGAAATTATCAACACATGTCCTCTCGTCTGAGGCCTGGTGATCACTACCCCATACCACTGCCTGCTACTACTGCCAAGAAAAATGCTCAGAAGAGGTGTTTTGTCTGTGGACATACCACAAAACGCCCACAAAAACGCAGAGACACTCGTTTTATGTGTGAGGAGTGTAAGACACCATTGTGCTTATACCCATGTTTCAAAGAATTCCACAAGCTGCAGCACTTCTAGAAAAGTGTCCAGTGATTGTACATGTGTATATATATTATAAAACAATCGTAATAAACATTTGTTTACATTGTGTAAACAAGTTTTAGCAACATTATTATGATACGAGTGTTTTTGCTATAATTGTGTTACATTCAACGAATGTATATTTGAACATTGCACAATAATCTGGTCTCAAAGGCCACAAAAGTTATGTGAAAAAATAAAATAGTGAAAAAACAAGAAACTATCGAATACAAGTAAATCAAAGTTCACCGGGTGAGGGGCAGTCGCTGTTGTTGCCGCTCGCAGATCAGTTTCAGCAAACTTCAGGACTCTATATCTCGGTAAGTACTGATGGGAAAATTTTTTTTGGGGGACTAAAACAATCAGAAAAATCATCTTAACATTTTCATAAGAAAAAATAATTTTTTTTTTTTCGAATATTTTGCGACACCAGGAGACACTTCAGGATTGGGCCTTTCGACAGTCAAAGGGTTAAACAAAAAAAATATCTTGAGCTTCCTCTAGTTATATAATGTAACATCAGTGTTGCACAGTATTTAGAAAACTAGATTCATAAATATCTTCTGATAGAAATTCTCAAGGAATGATATTGGTTGTATTTATAAGATTGCGTTTAAAATGTTGAATGGGCATTTGTTGATTTTAAAATACTGCATTTAACCCTTTGAGGGTCTGTCTCCTCGTTCTACGGCTTTGAAGCCAGGGTCCAAGCCATAGTTCTACGCCATGAGCTCAGCTCACTCAGATAAGGTGAATGGTAAATTTGGGCCTAGATATGAGAGAATACATCTATATGGTAAGTGTGCACCACTTAAAACAAATCCTGCAGCATGCAGTGCATGAGAAAAAAACTGACCATAATTTTGGATTAATGACGACTTTGCAGTGTTTATTCGTACAATTTTTACAGTTGTGTTTGTGATTTCTTGGTCTCATTTGATAGAATAGAAGATATATTACAGAAGTAGAGATGATTTTGATTGGTTTTTAGTACTGAAAATGGCTTGAAACTGAGCTCAAAGTAGCAGAAATTTTCAATTTTTGCCAATGTTCAAGAGTAAACAGATAACGTTACGCATCTAATACGCGTCAGCTGGTGGGTCTACTGTATGTTCACGAATGTGCTGATATTATTTATACATTTATTACAATATTGCATAACAATAAATCTTCTATTTTTTGGTGTGAATAAAAAATCAAAATGGAATTCATTTGTAAAGCATGAAACTGTAACTAATGAACAGAGGAAATGTTAGTTTAGTGCCAGGAGTGCCTGCATTGTTCATTCTGGACCCTATTTTGAAATTTGAATATTTTGAACTTTGTGTGGAATTGGCCAAATTACCAATTTCTGATCACTGTATTGGGTAGTTGAAATAGTTGGTTGGGTGATTTCTTGTGCTCAGTTGATAAAATAGAAGTAATACTAGCAAAATAGCTAAGAATTTGGTCGACTTGAATAATGTAATTGGCCTAAAATGGGAGTCAGATTCGGCAAAATTGTCGATGCATGAATATCACTGATGCAGCAAGATTCATGAGAGCGTAATTTTGTCAGTTTTCCATCAAATTTTATACTTTTTGTTTTATTACCTTCAGAAAAATAATCTCTACCATTCCATAAGAAAAAATAACAAAAAAAAAATTTAGAAAATTCTTGGACCCTGGCTGTCACTCTGAGATTTGGCCTCTGAGCCCTCAAAGGGTTAAGATTTGAGCAAATATAATGTAAAATTTATGTCAAGTAGGGGTTTGGGATATTTGCTGTTTGGAGGAACATCCAAACTGTCGTATCTGTGCGCCTCTGGCAAGCCAGTGATGGTGTGAATGATGGTGAATGTATTTCTTTTTGGGGTCACACTGCTTCGGTGGGAGATGGCTAGCATGTTAAAAAAAAAATTCAGATTTTATGTTGTCGGTCTGCCCTATATAAATACTAAAGCTGTAACTATAATGAAATTATATCATTATCTTGAATTCCAGATGAAAGCACCTTTGGCCCCTGTCCTGTAATATTCACATTATCAACTGGTGGAGGACTTAATATGTTCCACGTGATTAATAGGAAACCCGGTGCTGAAGCCTTAACTTGTGCCCTGAAGAACTTACCTAACAGTGGACACCGCACTCCACAGCAGTACAGAGGAGCTGCCTCTTATATTACTCCTGCAGATGGTGCATTTATTAATATCCCAAAGTTCACAATTAGTACACCATCTGGCATACAAGGACTACCTGTTAGTACGCCTGCAACAACTACAGAATTTACCACACCTACTGGGAGTACTTTTCCAGTTACATCAAGTGCATCAAGTTTATTTAACAGGTTGGCAAATTTTAAGTGTGTGAAACTTCCAAATTGAATTGTTTTTCATTATTAGTGCTTAGAATTATAAAAGAAATTTACTTTTTTTAAATCCTGTCAGTTTTTGGTTAACTGGTGCACTCGGAAACTTTCTTCTTATTTAATTAAATACTGCTGCTTGGTTTTTAAAGTTTTCTTGGAGGTCAGTGGTCACATGTGGTCATACCTGTCCTAAGCTCTCTGGGAGTTAGCATGGGATGTTACCAAGCACCATGGCTTGTTGTAGTGTTTTAGAATCTCAGGTTAAAGTGTTGAAGGAGGAGGTTCTACTTCTTCAGGAGGAAAATAGGAGGCTGAAGCTTCACCTATATGGGTCAGAGAGTGAGTGTGAGATGGATGGAGCTGGTGAAGAGGAAATGGTCACTAGCTGTGAGAGTGGCAGCTGCTTTAAGTGGCAAGTGGTTCACAGCTCAGGAAGAAGGAAGATAAGGAGGGTTAATGGAGAAGATGAGAAGGTAGGAAATCGAGTCTCTGTTCTCCAGGACGAGTGTACCGCAGTGGTTAGGGAGGTTAAAGGTATCACTGACTCCCCTGCTAATCAGGGTAAGAATATTCTAATTGTAGGAGATTCTCAGGTAAGATATATGTACCGTGCTTTTTTGTAACAGAGATAGGAAGGTCAGATAGAGGGTGTGCCTTCCAGGAGCTGGTGTTGGTGACATAGTCAGCAGGTTGGATAATATTATGTCAGGTAATGGGAACAAGCCCATTATCTGTCTTAGTGCTGGAGGTAATGACATTGGGAAGGGCAGGAGAGAGGAGCTACTGGTTAAGTACAAGTGGGCAATGATTGTATGTCTAGGGCAATTGGTATAAATTGCTGGCTAGACAGGTGCTGCAAGGAACTTGCAATCCCATTCATTGATAATTGAGACAAATTCTATGGCAAACATGATATGTATGCAAGGGCTGGGGGTTCATCTCTCTGGGGCTGGAGTGGTTGCATTAGCCAATTCAACTGAGGGGGTAATTGATGACTTGTCTAGGACTTTAAACTGATAGATTATAGAGGTATGGGTGTTTGTGTGAAACAACCAGGCTGCAGTATTAGGGTTGAAAACAGTAGATATTACCAGGATACCTCAGGGATATGTTTAACCCTTTCAGGGTCCGTCCCGTAGATCTACGGCTTTACGTTCAGGGTCCAAACCGTAGATCTACGTCATGAGCTCAGCTCACTCTGATAAACTGTGAGTGGTACACTTCACTTGGGCCTAGATATGAGAGAATACATCTATGTGGTATGTGTGCACCACATAAAACAAATCCTGCAGCACACTGTGTATAATGAGAGAAAAAAAACTGAAACCAAGATTTTCGATTAAAACAGCAACTTTGCAGTGTTTTTTCGTATGTTTTTTATAGTTGTATTTGCAATTTCTTGGTCTCATTTGATAGAATGGAAGACATATTACAGAAATAGAGATGATTTTGATTGGTTTTAGCACTGGAAATGGCTTGAAACTGAGCTCAAAGTAGCGGAAATGTTAAATTTTTGCCGATGTTCAAGAGTAAACAAACGACCTCACACATCTAATACACGCCAGCTGGTGGGTCTAATATACATTCACAAATATGGTGATGATATTTATACAATTATTACAATATTGCATAACGGTAAATCTTCTATTTTTTGGTGTGAATAAAAATTCATTATGTGAATAAAAAACCAAAATGGAATTTATTTGTAAAGCCTCAAAACATAACTAATGAACAGAGGAAATGTTAGTTTAGTGCCAGGAATGCCTACATTGTTTATTCTGGACGCTATTTTGAAATTGGAATATTTTGAACTTTGTGTTAAATTGGCCAAATTACCAATTTCCGATCACTTTATTTTGTAGTTGAAACAGTTGACTTGGCGATTTCTTGTGCTCAGTCGATAGAAGTAATACTAGTGAAATAGCTAAGAATTTGGTCGACTGGAATGATGTAATTGGCCTAAAATGGGAGTCAAAGTCAGCAAAATCGCCGATTCGTAAATATCGCTGACACATCAAAATTCGCAAGAGCATAATTTCGTCAATTTTATATCAAATTTCGTAGTTTTTGTTTTATTACCTTCACAAAAATATTCTCTACCATTTCATAAGAAAAAATAACAAATTTTTTTTTGGAAATTTCTTGGACACTGGGGCACCACTTCAGATTTTGGCCTTGGACCCTGAAGGGGTTAAAAGACAATATTGAAAATAAAGTTGCTAGCAAAGCAATTGATCAACAAACAGAGAGATAGTAGAAGGCAACGAGTGACTAGCTCCCTTAACCTTTTGATTGTCGCAAGCCCCTTTCTGAAACTGTCATTCTATGTCGCAAAATTTTTGGAAAAAAAAATTATTTTTTCTTATGAAATGATAGAGAATCTTTTCCTGATTGTAATGACACCAAAAGTACGTAATTTGGTCGAAAACTCACGGAATTACACTCCCGCGAAGTGGCGGTCTCGGCAATATATACGCATCGGTGATTTCGCCGAATTTGAGCCCTGTTTTTGGCCAATTTTGTTGTTCCAGTTGACCAAGCTCATAGCTATTTCTTTATAACTCCATTTTCTCTATCAGTTGAGTACAAGAAACTGCCATTTACCGATTTGAATTACCCAATAAAATGGCCAGAAATTGGCAATTTGGCCAATTTCACGCAAATTAAAAAAATGCCAATTTTAAAATAGGGTCCAGAATAAACACTGTAGACATTCTTGGCACTAAAATAACATATCCTCTGTTCATTAGTCATGTCTCTAGGCCTCTCTTATATTACTGTTGCTTTCTATTTTGATTTTTATTCATACAAAAAATACAAAATTTACTGTTATGCAGACTACTGCATTATTGTAAAAATGGTATAAATAATATCAGTGCACTAGTGAAAGAATATTAGACTCCGCAGTTGATGTGTATTGGACGTGTGGTGTGATTTGCTTACTACTGAACATTGGTAAAAATTGAACATTTCTGCTACTTTGAGCTTAATTTCCAGGTCGTGAAACTAGCCAAAATCATCTCTATTTCTGTAATATGTTTTCCATTTTATCATGTGAGACCACGAAAACGAGAATACAACGATAAATACTATACGAAAATACACCTCAAAGTCGGCATTTTAATCCAAAAAAACGGTCATTTTTTTTTTCACATTATGCACTGCATGCTGCAGGATTTTTTTATTATGTGGTGCACACTGACCACACAGACCCATTCTCTCACATGTGGGCCTACCAGCTTTCTCCTGCTTGATTTGAAGCCGCTAGAATTTATGCGTATTAATACATCTGAAACACTGGCTCGTAAGATGTATATATACGACCAAAACAGTCAAAGGGTTAAGGTTTACTAAACAAATAGTAGGTGTCTAAGAAATAAGGTAGGTGAGCTAAGATTACTTGCACATGCAGGTAATGTAGATATTATTGCTATAACAAAGACATGGTTCAACCTGAAAGATAGAGAAATGCCTTTTGAATGCAACATACAGGGTTATAAACTATTTCACACTGATAGGGTCAACAGGAAGGGTGGTGGAGTGGCAATGTATGTCAGAAAATTTAAATTGTTGTCTTAGACATGATATAAGATCAGAAATGTCAGACATAATCTGTTTGGCTACAATTTCTTGAGGGTCATGACAAATCAATTTTGGGTGTGATTTATAGGCCCCCAAACCTTGATAGGGAGTGCAGTAAGCTGTTATGGGATGAAATTCATAAGGCATCTAGATATGAAAGTGTTGTATTAATGGGAGATTTTAACTTTAGACAAATTGATTGGAACTGTGTGACAGGAAATCTTGAATCTAGTGACTTTCTTGATACAGTTCAGGATTGCTTTTTAAAATAGTTTCTGACAGAACCAACTAGAGAAAACAATCTACTTGACTTGGTTCTTGCCAACAAAGAATCACTAATTAATAATCTTGAGGTTAATGATGAGCTTGGGGAAAGCGATCACAAATCATTTAGTTTCAATATATCATGGAATTACCCAGGTAACTGCAATCAAATCTCTGTCCCAGACTTTTGCTTGGCCAATTTCATGGGACTGAAAAATTACCTGGGTGGGCTAAATTGGGATGTCCTGACTATGGGTAAGGTAGGTGGTCTTGGTTGCCAATATGACTTTTTCACAGCATAGTTCTAGCTGCCCAGACAACTTTTGTTCCAAGTAGGGAAATTAGATCTAATAAAAACAATCCCAAATGGATGAACAATAGATTAAAACATCTCATTGGTCAAAAGAGAGGCATATATAGGCATATCAAAAGAGGGAATGGGCAGTTAAGAAATCAGTATATTCAATTAAAGAGAGAAATAAAAAAAAGGAATAAGAAAAACAAAAAGGGATTATGAGGCTAAGGTCACAAGGGATTCTAAGGCTAACCCAAAAGGGATCTTTCAGGTATACAGAAGTAAGATTAGGGACAAGATAGGCCCACTTAAGAGTAACTCTGGTCAGATCACAGACAGTGATAAGGATATGTGTGAAATTTTCAATACTTACTTCCTCTCAGATTTTACCCAGGAAAATACTAGCAAAATTCCAGAAATAATAAATTATGTAGAACAGGACGATAATAAACTATGCACGATTGCAGTAACTAGTGATATGGTTCTCAGACAAATAGAGAAATTAAATCTTAACAAATCCCCAGGCCCTGATGAAGTGTTTGCAAGGGTGTTAAAGGAATGTAAAGAGGAACTTAGCATAACTTTGGCTAATCTTTTCAACATATCACTACAAACTAGCATAATGCCTGATAAATGGAAAATGTCACCTGCCTATTTACAAGGCAGGTGACAGATCCTTAGCTTCGAACTATAGATCAATAAGCCTTAACCTCTATAGTGGGAAAATTTATGGTATCAATAATTGCCGAAGCAATTCGTAGCCATCTCGAAAGGCATAAATTGATTAATGAATCTCGGCACGGTTTTACAAAGGGGCGTTCCTGTCTTACGAATTTACTAACTTTCTTCACTAAGGTATTTGAGGAGGTAGATCATGGTATTGAATATGATATTGTGTATATGGACTTCAGTAAGGCTTTCGATAGTTCCACATCAGAGGCTATTGAGGAAACCCAAGGCACTTGGAATAGGAGAAATTTTTTTCTGGGTAAGGGCATGGTTGACAAATAGGCAGTAGAGAGTTTTCATAAATGGTGAGAAATCAGAATGGGGGCACGTCACAAGCGGTGCTCCACAGAGGTCAGTGTTGGGCCCCTTGTTGTTCACAATCTATATAAATGATATAGATGAGGGAATAAATAGCGACATGAGCAAATTTGCTGATGACACCAAAATAGGCTGTCTAATTCTAATGAGGACATTAGAGCACTCCAGGATGATTTGAATAGACTGATGCAATGGTCAGAGAAGTGGCAGATGCAGTTTAATATAGACAAATGCAAAGTTCTAAATGTTGGACAGGAGAATAACCATGCCACACATAAACTAAATAATGTAGATCTTAATATTATGGATTGCAAAAAGGATTTAGGAGTTCTGGTTAGCAGTAATCTAAAACCAAGACGAAGTGCATTAGTGTTTGCAATAAAGCTAACAGAATCCTTGGCTTCATAGCAAGAAGTATAAATAATAGAAGTCCTCAAGTTGTTCTTCAACTTTTTATATCTTTGGTTAGGCCTCATTTAGAGTATGCTGCACAGTTTTGGTCACTGTATTACAGAATGGATATAAATCCACTGGAAAACGTACAAAGGAAGGTGACAAAGTTGATCCCATGTATCAGAAATCTTCCCTGTGAGGATAAACTGAGGGCCCTGAATCGGCACTCTCTAGAAAGGCATAGAATTAGGGGGGAGATGATTGAGGTGTATAAATGGAAAACAGGAATTAATAAAGGGGATGCAAATAGCATGCTAAAAATATATAACATAGACAGGACTTGCAGCAGTGGCTTTAAATTGGAAAAATTCAGATTCAGGAAGGATATAGGAAAGCACTGGTTTGGTAATAGAGTTGTGGATGAGTGGAACAAACCCCCGAGTACCGTCATAGATGCTAAGACGTTGTGTTGTTTTAAAAATAGGTTGGATAAATACATGAGTGGGTGTGGGTGGGTGTGAGTTGGACCTGACTAGCTTGTGTCGGATGCAGTGCTCCTCCGTTAACCCTTTGAGGGTCGACAGGCCCTCTCCGAAACTCGTTCTCAGGGTCGGCCAAATTTAAAAAAAAAAAAAAATTATTTTCTCTTATGAAAAGATAGAGAATCTTTTCCCGATCATAACGACACCAAAAGTTTGAAATTTGATAGAAAACTTACGGAATTATGCTCTCGCAAAGTTAGCGGTCTCGGCGATGTTTACGCATCGGCGATTTTGCCCACTTTGAGCCCCATTTTCGGCCAATTTCACTGTACTAGTCGACAAAAAACATGAATATTTCGCTAGAACTCCATTTTTTCTATCGAATGGGTGCAAGAAACCACCCATTTATAAATTCTACTATCCAGTACAGTGGTCAGAATTTAGCAATTTTGCCAATTTCACACAAATTTCAAAAGATGCCAATTTCCGAATAGGGTCCAGAATAAACAAGAAAGACATTCCTGGAACTAAAATGACATTTCCTCTAGTCATTAGTCACGTCTCAAGGCCCCTCTTATATTCTTTTGCTTTCCACTTTGAATTTTTATTCTCACAAAAAATATAAGATTTACTGTTATGCAGACTACTGCATTAGTGTAAAAAATGGTATAAATATTATTGGTGCACTTGTGAAAGAATATTAGACTCACCAGTTGACGTGTATTGCACGCTTGGCACGATTTGTTTACTTTTGAAGTTTGCTAAAAATCGAACATTTCTGCTACTTTGAGCTCAATTTCAAGGCACCTTTCATTGTAAAACCAGTCAAAATCATCTCAATTTCAGTAATATGTCTTCCATTCTATAAAATGAGACCAAGAAAACTAGAATACAACAATAAATACCATACGAAAATACACTGCAAAGTCGCTGATTTATTAAAAAAAAATGGTCAAAGTTTTTTTTCTCTCATTATGCACTGTGTGCTGCAGGATTTTTTTTAGACTGTGCACACTGACCACATAGACCCATTCTTTCATATGAAGGCCTACCAGCTTTCTCCCACTAGATTTGAGGCCGCTAGAATTTATGAGTACTAGTACGTCAAAAACCCCTACGCGTAAGACGTACTAGTACGACGAAAACCCTCAAAGGGTTAAGTGATGTGTCTGACCTCACTGGGTCAGGGCATTGGCTTAAGCTGGTGGGAGAATTGGACCTGCCTCGCATAGGCAATAGTCCTGTTGTAGTGTTCCTTCTTTTGTTTCTTATATAGCTCTGTATTGGGGTTGTTGAGGTGGTTTGGACATTTAAAGAGGATGGAGCAAAATAGAATTACTTGGAGGTTGTATCAGTCTGTAGTGGAGGGAAGGTAGGGTAAAGGTCACCCTAGGAAAGGTTGGAGGGATGGGGTAAAGGAGGTTTTGTACACAAGCGACTTGGACATCCAGAAGGTGTGTGTGAGCTTGTTAGATAGGAGTGACTGGAGGCAAGTGGATTTTATAACTTGACTAGCTGCTGGAGTGTGAGCAAGGTAACATTTATGAAGAGATTCAGGAAAACTGGTTAGCCGGGCTTGAGGCCTGGAGGTGGGAAGTACAGTACTTGCACTCTGAAGAAGGGGTGGGGATATTTGCTGTTTAGAGAGGCATCTGAACTGTAGTATTGGCAAGCCTCTGGCAAGACAGTGAGTGATGGTGAAAGTGCTTGTTTATCACTCACTTGATTAATTATTAACTTTCCTTGGTTTGAAAATGTGTTTGTTCATCGTATGCTCATTTGGCCATGCAGAAAATAATACCGAACTTGGATTATGTATGTATTATAATTAGTAACAGTTACAGTTGTTTGGCTGAGGGATTGTTGTTACAATTTTCTAAGGGTGTTCTTTATTTATTTTATTTGTGCATACTGTATTTATAAGAAAACAAAATTAGTAGAGAAGGTAATTCTAAACCTACCAAAGAGCAATTGCCCTTAGATTTCTCCTCCGATGGATTGGAGCTGAATAGCGTACCTTTTACTCTTCTAGAATTAGAGTACAGTGGAACCTCAAAAATCGAACTTAATCCGTTCCAGGAGCTAGTTCTAAATTCGAAAAGTCTGAAATTCGAAGCAATATTTCCCATAAGAAATAATGGAAATACAATTAATCCGTTCCAGATACCCAAAAATATTCACACAAAAAATACATTTTATAGAGATTAATTACAGTTTTCCATACAACAAATGCTATAGTTTTTAATTTTGTATAGTAATACATATAAAATAACATTTTTGCTTACCTTTATTGAAGATTGGTGATGGCATCTGGAAGATAGGGAGGAGGAGAGAGGGAGTTGGGGTTAGTGTTTGGAAGGAGAATCCCCCTCCATGAGGACTTCAGGTAAAGCCCTCTCTGGGGTTACTTCCCTTCTCTGTCTTTTAATGCCACTAGGACCAGCTTGAGAGTCACTGGACCCCTGTCTCACAAAATAACTGTCCACAGTTCTCTGTTTCTGGTGCCTCTTTAACATTTCCCTAAAATGGGACATGGTTCTGTCACTGAACTTGTTGCAAAGATGGCTTGTTTCAGCTTGTTCAGGGTGGTACTTCTGCACAAACATTTGGACATCATTTCACTTGGCACAAATCTCCTTAATCTTTGAAGAAGGCACCTCATCCACTCCCTCTTCCTTCTCCTCTGAAGCAAGTTCCTCAGCTGTGGTCTGATACTGCTCCAGATGAAGCTCTTGCAGCTCTTCAGTGGTTAGCTCTTCCCTGTGGTCCTCCACCAACTCTTCCACATCCTCACCACTCACGAACCCCAGGGTGTTCCCCCAATGCCACAATAGAGTCCACAACAGGCAGAGGGTGAGCTGGGTCAGGGTCAGGGTCAGCCTCAAACCCTTCAAAATCCCTCTTTTGGACACAGTCTGGCCACAATTATCTTCAAGCAGAGTTCAAAGTCCTGGAAGTCACTCCCTCCCAAGCCTTACCTATAAGGCTTATGGAGTTGTAGATGTTGAAGTGATTCCTCCAGAACTCTCTTAGGGTCAACTTAAGTGTCTGTGGTCACTTTAAAGCACTTTTCAAACACTGCTTTTGTGTAGAGATTTTTGAAGTTAGAAATGACCTGCTGGTCCATGGGCTGGAGGAGAGGAGTGGTGTTAGGAGGCAAGAACTTCACTTTTATAAAACTGAAGTCCTTAGACAAGAGGTCTAATAAGTTTGGAAGATGAGCAGGAGCATTGTCCATTAACAGGAGGCACTTGAGTGGCAATTTCTTTTCCTGGAGGTATTTTTTCACACTGGGGCTAAACACTTCATAGACCCACTCTTTGAAAATTTGTCTTGTGACCCATGCCTTATGATTAGCTTTCCACAAGACACATAACTTGTTCTTAAAGACATTGTTTTTCTTAAACACTGGGATTTTCTGAATGATACACAAGTAAAGGCTTCACTTTAAAATCATCACTAGCATTTGCACAGAACAAAAGAGTAAGCCTGTCTTTCATAGGCTTGTGTCCTGGCAGTGCCTTTTCCTCCTGTGTGATGAAGGTCCTTTTTGGCATTTTCTTCCAAAACAAGCCTGTTTCATCACAATTACACACTTGTTCAGGTTTCAATTCTTCACTGTCTATGTATCCCTTAAACTCCTGTACAAACTTCTCAGCCGCCCGTTTGTCTGAACTGGCTGCCTCACCATGTCTTACTATATTGTGTATGCCACTACGCTTCTTAAATCTCTCAAACCAGCCTCTGCTGGCCTTAAATTCACTATCAGCACTGGTTCCAGGAGTTTTCTGTACCAGATCAGCATGCAACTTCCTTGCCTTTTCGCATATAATCGTCTCTGAAACACTATCACCTGCAATCTCTCTATCCTTGATCCACACCAGCAACAACTTCTCAACCTCTTCAACTATATGTGGTCTTCTTTTGGTTAGCATATTAACACCTTTCGCAACATAAGCTTCCTTGATTTGTTCTTTCTTTGCCAGGATAGAACCGATTGTCGACTTGTTTTTCCCATACATCCTGGCAAGCTCAACAAGTCTCACACCACTCTCATACTTCTGTATTATTTCCTTTTTCACATCTATGGTGTTTCTCACTTTCTTTACCACAGGGGTACCACTAGCAAGTTTCTTTGGGCCCATGGTAGCTTATTTCACAGTCCCACAAGCACTAAACACAACGAAATAATCATAAAATGCGTGAATGAGAGCACAGGTTAGTGTTCAC
Organism: Cherax quadricarinatus; assembly: GCF_038502225.1. Taxonomy (NCBI): domain Eukaryota; kingdom Metazoa; phylum Arthropoda; class Malacostraca; order Decapoda; family Parastacidae; genus Cherax; species Cherax quadricarinatus. Next base: position 4,957,049 of record NC_091302.1, on the reverse strand, counting down.
TCAAGCATAAACAAAGCTAGACTGCTCACGGCACCTGCGCGGGGATGCTGACAGAGCAGGCCGGCAGACAGGTCCCGTACCCGGCGGTCCGAAAATAGGGGCGCATTCGATAATAGGGACACAGTTTGTCCGAAAAAATGGTCCTATTTTCAAAACGTTCGATATATGATATGTTCGATTTTTGAGGTTCCACTGTACACGCTTTCCATTTGTCGGCTGTCGGCACCGGGCTCTGGTGGTATCCACATCAGTTTGCTACACCATTTCCATTCTCTGGCCCTTCCCGTTCTTTTATGTCTTTTCAATCTAATTTAAGAGCGAGGGGTTCTCCCACAACACTGGAAATCAGCTATTGTACTACTGTTTCGCAAACTGGGCACCTCAGGGTTTGATACCTCTCACTACCGTCCCATTGCCCTGACTAGTGTGGTCTGCTTTGTGATGGAACGATTGGTGAATAGATGTGTGATGTGGTTCTTAGAGACACACAATAGCCTTTCTTCTCACCAATATGGCTTTCGCAAAGGCCGCTCTGCTTTAGACCCCTTGCTCCACTTAAATACGTATATTCAAAATGACTTTGCTAACAGCAATTCTGTCCTAGCGGTCTTATTTGATCTAGAGAAGGCATATAACACCACTTGGAGGTATAACATTCTAGCCCAAGCCCACTCCTTAGGCCTCTGCGGCAATCTGCCAAACTTCATATCTGCTCTCTTGTCCATTAGACATTTTCGGGTCCGTATTGGCACCTCGCTTTCCTCGGACTTTGTACAAGCCAAAGGAGTCCCACAAGGTTGTGTCCTCAATACAGTGGACCCCCGGTTAACGATATTTTTTCATTCCAGAAGTATGTTCAGGTGCCAGTACTGACCGAATTTGTTCCCATAAGGAATATTGTGAAGTAGATTAGTCCATTTCAGACCCCCAAACATACACGTACAAACGCACTTACATAAATACACTTACATAATTGGATGCATTGGGAGGTGATCGTTAAGCGGGGGTCCACTGTACTACTCTTTTTCTCTTATCTATAAATGACCTCCCTTCCGTTCTTCCTTCGCATATTTGGTCATCACTTTATGTTGATGACTTCGCTATAGCTTACTCAGGCACTGCCTGTCAACTAGTAGCAGCCTCCCTTCAGGTTGTGATAGACTAAGTCTCCCATTGGACCACTTCTCATGACTTCAAATTTTCCAGTACGAAAACCCGATTCATTACCTTCACTAGACATTCTCTTATACCAGATACTCCCTTGTACTTACACGATTTAGCCATGGTCGGCTAAATCTCCTTAAGGTTCTCGCACATCGTTCATGGGGAGCAGAACGTTGCACTCTCCTCCGTTTGCATTCCACCCTAGTCTTGTCCAAGCTAGATTATGGTGACCAAATCTATTCTGCAGCCTCTCCCACAACTCTAAGTTAGTTCCTATTCATCACCAAGGTCTTCATCTGTGCCTTGGTGCCTTTTGTTTGTCCCCTGTTGAGAGCCTCTATGCAGAAGCGAATTTTCCGTAACCTGTCTGATCGCTGTGATGCTCATTGCCATCGCTATTATGTTCGATCTCATGACCTCTACAATCGTTCTGTATATAGGATAGTCACTGATGTTAATAGACGTTCTTTATTTGTTTGTCGTCCCTGTTAACTCGTCCCTTTTCTCTCGGCCTACATTCACTCTTGTCTTCTCTTCAGTTACCACCCTTGTATGTTCATGCAGTGTCTCACTTTTCCCTGCCCAACCTTTGGCAAGTTCCAGCTGTTCATGTCTGTTCTTTCCCACTGCCATGCACGAAAGCCCAACTACCTACGGTGGTTTCCCGCTCTCTTTTTCTTGACCAGTTCCGCTCTCATTCTCGTGCCATCTCGGTGTACACCAATGGTTCTAAGTTTTCTGATGGCGTCGGATTTGCAGCAGTGTTTCCAGACGGTGTCGTGCGAGTGCATTTATTATCCTCAGTTAGCATTTTTACGGCTTAATTGTATGCCATTCTTGTAGCACTTATCCGTATTGCATTTATGCCTGTGTCACCATTTGTGGTCATTTCAGACTCCCTTAGTGCTTTGCAGGCTATATGGAAATTTGATACACCTCACCCCCTAGTTCTTCGTATCCAACTTTGGTTACACTGTATCTCTAGCAAAGACAGAGATATTGTTTTCTGTTGCGTCCCTGGTCATGTTGACGTGCAGGGCAATGAACAGGCAGACACTGCTGCACGGTAAGCAGTACATGATCTCCCAGTTTTACATAGAGGTGTTCCATTCACGCACTATTTTCCTGTAATTGCTACTCACCTTCACATCTGTTGGCAACAACATTGGTCTGATCTGCTCCATAACAAACTTCATTCTATTAAACCGAGTATAGTATTCTTACGGTCTTCTTGTCATCAGTGTCGAGGTTGGGAGACTACTTTCTCCCGTCTTCGCATAGGCCACACTCGTCTTACTCACGGGTGTCTCATGGAGAGGTGCCCGGTTCCTCTGTGAGAATTGTCAAGTTCCAGTATCTGTTAGCCACATTCTGTTGGACTGTCCACTCAATCAACGAGCACTCAGAATTTACTTCCAACGTCATCTCTGCTTCTCCATGGGGAAGTGGAACAGAATTCTTCCTCTGTAAGCCATGCGTGTCGTAAGAGGCGACTAAAGTGCTGGAAGCAAGAGGCTAGTAACGCCTTCTCCTGTATATATTACTAAATGTAAAAGGAGAAACTTTCGTTTTTTCTTTTGGGCCACCCCGCCTCAGTGGGATATGGCCAGTGTGTTGAAAGAAAAATCGTCTCTGCTTTGCTGTCATTTCTTTACCTTCCCTTCTTGCTGATGGACCCTTTTTAATCCAGAATCTCTCATTGACTTTTTGACAGAAACTAATTTACTACACAAACTCTGATGATGATGTCTCTAGCACTCTCCTCAGTCCTTTCTACCTTAATCTCTAGCTACCCTCTACCCCTGTACTATCCACTGCCCCACTGCACTTAATAACCTAATAATCATCCCTCTCCCTCTTGCTGCCCATTACTCCTGCATCCTTCCCTGCCCTTCTGCTCTGTATAACCCTTGTGGATTAGTGCTTCTTTTTTATTATAATAATAATCATTTATAGGTAGGTTGGTAGACAGCAACCACCCAGGGAGGTACTACCGTCCTGCCAAGTGAGTGTAAAACGAAAGCCTGTAATTGTTTTACATGATGGTAGGATTGCTGGTGTGTTTTGTCTGTCTCATAAATATGCAAGATTACAGGTACGTCTTGCTACTTCTACTTACACTTAGGTCACACTACACATACATGTACACGTTTATTTATACACACTCATCTGAGTTTTCTTTGATTTTATCTTAATAGTTCTTGGTCTTATTACTTTTCCTTTTATATCCATGGGGAAGTGGAATAAGAATCTTTCCTCCGTAAGCCATGCGTGTTGTAAAAGTCAACTAAAATGCCGGGAACAATGGGCTAGTAACCCCTTTTCCTGTAAAGATTACTAAAAAGAATAAGAAGAAGAAAATTGTCAAAGTGGGAAGTCTGAATGTGCGTGGATGTTGTGCAAATGATAAGAAAGAGATGATTGTGGATGTTATGAATGAGAAGAAACTGGATGTCCTGGCTTTAAGTGAAACAAAGCTGAAAGGGGTGGGAGAGTTTCAATGGAGAGGAATAAATGGGATTTAGGTCAGGGGTTTCAAATAGAGTTAGAGCTAAAGAAGGAGTAGCAATAATGTTGAAGGATAAGCTATGGCAGGAAAAGAGGGACTACAAATGCATAAATTCAAGGATTATGTGGAGTAAAATAAAGATTGGATGTGAAAAGTGGGTTATAGTAAGCGTGTATGCACCTGGAGAAGAAAGAAGTGTAGAGGAGAGAGAGAGATTCTGGGAAATGTTGAGTGAATGCGTGGGGAGTTTTGAATCAAGTGTGAGAGTAATGGTGGTTGGGGATTTCAATGCTAAAGTGGGTAAAAATGTTATGGAGGGAGTAGTAGGTAAATTTGGGGTGCCAGGGGTAAATGTAAATGGGGAGCCTTTAATTGAGCTATGTGTAGAAAGAAATTTGGTAATAAGTAATACATATTTTATGAAAAAGAGGATAAATAAATATACAAGGTATGATGTAGCATGTAATGAAAGTAGTTTGTTAGATTATGTATTGGTGGATAAAAGGTTGATGGGTAGGCTCCAGGATGTACATGTTTATAGAGGGGCAACTGATATGTCAGATCATTATTTAGTTGTAGCTACAGTTAGAGTAAGAGGTAGATGGGAAAAGAGGAAGGTGGCAACAACAAGTAAGAGGGAGGTGAAAGTGTATAAACTAAGGGAGGAGGAAGTTCAGGCGAGATATAAGCGACTATTGGCAGAAAGGTGGGCTAGTGCAAAGATGAGTAGTGGGGGGGTTGAAGAGGGTTGGAATAGTTTTAAAAATGCAGTATTAGAATGTGGGGCAGAAGTTTGTGGTTATAGGAGGGTGGGGGCAGGAGGAAAGAGGAGTGATTGGTGGAATGATGAAGTAAAGGGTGTGATAAAAGAGAAAAAGGTAGCTTACGAGAGGTTTTTACAAAGCAGAAGTGTTATAAGAAGAGCAGAGTATATGGAGAGTAAAAGAAAGGTGAAGAGAGTGGTGAGAGAGTGCAAAAGGAGAGCAGATGAAAGAGTGGGAGAGGCACTGTCAAGAAATTTTAATGAAAATAAGAAAAAATTTTGGAGTGAGTTAAACAAGTTAAGAAAGCCTAGGGAAAGTATGGATTTGTCCATTAAAAACAGAGTAGGGGAGTTAGTAGATGGGGAGAGTGAGGTATTAGGTAGATGGCGAGAATATTTTGAGGAACTTTTAAATGTTGAGGAAGAAAGGGAGGCGGTAATTTCATGCACTGGCCAGGGAGGTATACCATCTTTTAGGAGTGAAGAAGAGCGAAATGTAAGTGTGGTGGAGGTACGTGAGGCATTACGTAGAATGAAAGAGGGTAAAGCAGCTGGAACTGATGGGATCATGACAGAAATGTTAAAAGCAGGGGGGATATAGTGTTGGAGTGGTTGGTACTTTTGTTTAATAAATGTATGAAAGAGGGGAAGGTACCTAGGGATTGGCAGAGAGCATGTATAGTCCCTTTATATAAAGGGAAAGGGGACAAAAGAGATTGTAAAAATTATAGAGGAATAAGTTTACTGAGTATACCAGGAAAAGTATACGGTAGAGTTATAATTGAAAGAATTAGAGGTAAGACAGAATGTAGAATTGCTGATGAGCAAGGAGGCTTCAGAGTGGGTAGGGGATGTGTAAATCAAGTGTTTACATTGAAGCATATATGTGAACAGTATTTAGATAAAGGTAGGGAAGTTTTTATTGCATTTATGGATTTAGAAAAGGCATATGATAGAGTGGATAGAGGAGCAATGTGGCAGATGTTGCAAGTTTATGGAATAGGTGGTAAGTTACTAAATGCTGTAAAGAGCTTTTATGAGGATAGTGAGGCTCAGGTTAGGGTGTGTAGAAGAGAGGGAGAATACTTCCCGGTAAAAGTAGGTCTTAGACAGGGATGTGTAATGTCACCATGGTTGTTTAATATATTTATAGATGGGGTTGTAAAAGAAGTAAATGCTAGGATGTTCGGGAGAGGGGTGGGATTAAATTATGGGGAATCAAATTCAAAATGGGAATTGACAGTTACTTTTTGCAGATGATACTGTGCTTATGGGAGATTCTAAAGAAAAATTGCAAAGGTTAATGGATGAGTTTGAGAATGTGTGTAAAGGTAGAAAGTTGAAAGTGAACATAGAAAAGAGTAAGGTGATGAGGGTATCAAATGATTTAGATAAAGAAAAATTGGATATCAAATTGGGGAGGAGGAGTATGGAAGAAGTGAATGTTTTCAGATACTTGGGAGTTGACGTGTCGGCGGATGGATTTATGAAGGATGAGGTTAATCATAGAATTGATGAGGGAAAAAAAGGTGAGTGGTGCGTTGAGGTATATGTGGAGTCAAAAAACATTATCTATGGAGGCAAAGAAGGGAATGTATGAAAGTATAGTAGTACCAACACTCTTATATGGATGTGAAGCTTGGGTGGTAAATGCAGCAGCGAGGAGACGGTTGGAGGCAGTGGAGATGTCCTGTTTAAGGGCAATGTGTGGTGTAAATATTATGCAGAAAATTCGGAGTGTGGAAATTAGGAGAAGGTGTGGAGTTAATAAAAGCATTAGTCAGAGGGCAGAAGAGGGGTTGTTGAGGTGGTTTGGTCATTTAGAGAGAATGGATCAAAGTAGAATGACAACACAGAAAGCATATAAATCTATAGGGGAAGGAAAGAGGGGTAGGGGTCGTCCTCGAAAGGGTTGGAAAGAGGGGGTAAAGGAGGTTTTGTGGGCAAGGGGCTTGGACTTCCAGCAAGCGTGCATGAGCGTGTTAGGAGTGAATGGAGACGAATGATACTTGGAACCTGACGATCTGTTGGAGTGTGAGCAGGGTAATATTTAGTGAAGGGATTCAGGGAAACCGGTTATTTTCATATAGTCGGACTTGAGTCCTGGAAATGGGAAGTACAATGCCTGCACTTTAAAGGAGGGGGTTGGGATATTGGCAGTTTGGAGGGATATGTTGTGTATCTTTATACGTATATGCTTCTAAACTGTTGTATTCTGAGCACCTCTGCAAAAGCAGTGATAATGTGTGAGTGTGGTGAAAGTGTTGAATGATGATGAAAGTATTTTCTTTTTGGGGATTTTCTTTCTTTTTTGGGTCACCCTGCCTCGGTGGGAGACGACCGACTTGTTGAAAAAAAAAAAAATAATCATTTAGTTGTGATCTATTGAACTTTGTGTAATTGTAGCAGCAAATTTGATTGAGAGAGGAATAGTTAGAAATTGAGGTACAGCAGTTTCAACTTCAAATATTGTATTAGTCAGTCTCTTAGACTACATATAGCCTTCTAGTCTTAATTTCTAAACTGACTGTTAGTAGTAGGTTGGTAGATGATGACAATCCAAGCTACTGTCTTGCCAAATGAGTGTGAAATGAAAGCCTGTTAAATGTTTTGTAATAGCAGGATTGTTATTGTTTTCTTTGGCCCATGAGCTCATAAAATAACAAGTAAATCTTACAAAATACTACATACATTCAGTATACTTAGTGTTTACTTTTCTCTGTGTTTCTAAAGTTCTGTAATACCACCCCTCCTCACTTACCGACGTACTCGTTTACTGATGACTCGGACTTACGACGGGCTCTCTGACCAGTATGTATACCTAAATAATGTATATTAGAGCTCATTTCCTCTATTCTTTTTATTGCAATATTCACTACATTACTGTATGAACATTTAAAAATATACCAGAAATGTTATAAATGGTGCAAAGGTTGACACAAACCCACTACCATTATAGTATGCTCCTTCGTTTACTGATGTGGTCTTAGGAACGGAACTCTGTCGTTATGTGAGGAGAAGCTGTACTATTTCCATTTCAGTTTAGGAGACAGTATGAGACTGGGCAGAGGGGACGGGGAGGTTGTTGATTATCCTAAGAGTCATTAGCAGATAGTAGATTATTAATATAAATTTTACATGTTACAGCTCTGTGCCAGAACCTCTGACTGGGACAGGACAAAGACCTAAATTGGCGCCATTCTCTCAGCAAACATCTGATAATACTAAACCAAGCTTTTCCTTCACAAAGACTTCTCCTGGTCTTCCTGCCCCAGGTGCTTCTGCAAGTACAAGCTCTTTCTTTGGAACAGCAAAGCCACCAACACCTTCAGTTTTTAATGCCTCATGTGTGCCTACATTTTCTCCATTTTCATCAGCATCAGGTATGCCAATATCAACTACTGGAGATACCAAGGAATCCCATGCTGGTAATGGTGCTCAGCAAACACGAAATACAACTGGTCAGGGACTGAAGTTCACTTTTCAACTACCACAAGCTAGTTCTGTAGCTGGGAGTATTAGTCAGGGTAAACCAGCCCTTAATACCATTAATGTTACTCCCTTAAAAGCCAAATCACCTCCAACAAGAACTGACGTTCCGAAGCAAAATGATGCTCACATTAGTAGCAGATCTCCAGATCCAGCAGCTGTTCTTCCATCATTAATTGCAGGAAAAGAAGTAGATTCAAATCTTATATCAACTATTGCAGCTGCAACGGCTCAGTTTGAGGAAGAACTTCACAGCCATGTTAATGTAAACGAATCCATCAATGAGGTAAATAATAAATATAATGATTACTTGTTTGTTAACAGGGATGCACAATGTATGGTCTGCAGGCCACATATGGTCCTTGAATGGTGCATTGGCAGCAGTGGCGTGCAGAGGTCTGGTGATGCGTGGGGCCAATTCCTTGATTGTATGCCCCAAAGAAATGTTATGAGAAAGGAAGACATTTTGAATATGTAAACACAGATGAAACATGAAATAGACACTTTATTTAATTTAAATATAAATCAACCAAATTTATTAAGTTCTTTTCCTCAAATGATACTTCCTGTCACGAAACACTTGAACTACTTCACTTTTTACTTCTGCTGTGAGAAATTCTTTTTCAATGCTTATTAAAGCCAGGATAGTCAGTCGCTCTTGTGACATTGAAGACCTCAAGCAGCCCCCTCTGCTTGTTGCTTTTGATGGATGCTCTACATATGTCATGTGTATGCATGTGGGGGGGGGGGGGGCTGAGGAGGGTCACCATTTTCTCTGGACAGAAAGAGTACATCATGTTAAAGGAATAAAGGGCTAACAACTGCCTCTGTAAGGCAGTGAGCCTCCAAAAATTGATTTATCACTGATGCAATTTCAAAATTGCTATCTTATTTTCTCCTCTGATTGGATGCCCCATTTGGATGATGCACGGGGCCAATGCCTTGTCGGCCTCCCCCTCTGCATGCCACTGATTTGCAGTCCTGTGTAAAAATTTCAAATTATCGATGACTTTTACCTTTCATGAGCTTTACTCGGCTAAAAAACTGTACACTTTATAGCTTATTTTTCAGTCATTAATATTTGATGAATTATGAGGTTGTCCATGCCTGGGTTATTGATATTGGACAACCACCACATTTAACACCTGGCATCATATAATTCCTCTCCTTCAAGAGGTTACCTTGATGCTGGTGTAGGGCCCTTCATCTAAAGTTCTGTGGATTTGGAACCTTCTTTCCCTTGCTTTCCTCATGTGCTGTGTGACCCTTACAGGTTTTGCTCTTTCTTAAGACTAATATGAGCCCTGTTTGTTTGGTTTTGATAAGGTGTTCATCTTTTGTATCTTCAGTTCATTTAGCAGCTGTAAGCAACATTCTGACTGGTCAGAAACTTCTGTGATTACCATAGATGATTGAGCCTCTACTATTTGTAGAGCTGAATAAACCACATGGGTTTGATGCTTCATGAAATACAATTAATTAGTTTCCTCATTTATTTCTCTCTTAATGATAACCTGTGTACTTCTGTTGTCTTCATAATACATTCTTCACTGGCGTCCTTCACAAGTACAGGAGGGCTCTGCTTATACAGCAAGTTAGGTTCCAAACCACTGCTGTTAAGTGAAACGTAGCCTTTTTACACTTTCCAATGCATGTAAAAGTCTGCTAACATGTTTACATTGTCATACATGTATATTAAGTGAACAATAGAGCTAGGTCTAAAAACTGCAAATGCAGTACACATATTACAGGTCCGCCATCACAAATCCGGCAATCAGTTATTTGGTTCCTTCAGTTATTCGGCACTAATTTTGCCTAGCATAATTTCAAATTTCCAGGGTTGCCACACAACCTGCTGGTACTGTTTGGTGGTGCTACTTGCTGCTTAAATCGTTCCAATTTCTTTTTCTCCATTTATTGTTTTAACCTGCTTTCTTTTAGCCCACAGCTTATTTGCCTATCACAGTTGATCTAATATGACATAGAAACAATATAAATAACATAAAACATGCCAAATACTCCAGAATGAATAATATTTGGCATAACACCGAGCAGTTCAACGAAGGTATGAAGAGGATATGGTAAACAAATACCATTCTCCTATCCTTGTCTTGGGGCTTATATTAGAGAAAAGGAGTATAGCACAGGGCTAACTGTGATATACACTCGTACTGCACCATAAACATGAAACAAAAAAGTTATTTTCTCTCTTGGCATTCACCAAATTCAACTTCAATAACAAAAACATAAAGTGGGACCAAGTAAACCAAGTCCTAACCGATATAAGCTGGGAAGATACACTAAGCAACACAGACCCCAACTTATGCCTAGAACAGATTAACTCGGTGGCACTCGATGTATGCACAAGGCTTATTCCTCTAAGAAAAAGGAGGAGTAGATGTAAAATAGAAAGAGACAGGCGCTCCCTTTACAGGCGACGGAAAAGAATAACAGAGCGGCTAAAAGAGGTCAATATATCTGAAATGCGTAGGGAGACACTGGTCAGAGAAATAGCAAGCATCGAACTTAAGCTAAAAGAATCCTTTAGGAGTCAGGAATCGCGGGAAGAACTAAAAGCCATAAATGAAATCGAAAGAAACCCAAAGTATTTCTTCTCCTATGCCAAATCAAAATCGAGAACAACGTCCAGTATTGGGCCCCTACTTAAACAAGATGGGTCCTACACAGATGACAGCAAGGAAATGAGTGAGCTACTCAAGTCCCAATATGACTCAGTTTTTAGCAAGCCGCTAACCAGACTGAAAGTCGAAGATCAAAATGAATTTTTTATGAGAGAGCCACAAAATTTGAATAACACAAGCCTATCCGATGTTATCCTGACGCCAAATGACTCCGAACAGGCGATAAATGACATGCCCATGTACTCTGCCCCAGGGCCAGACTCATGGAACTCTGTGTTCATCAAGAACTGCAAGAAGCCCCTATCACGAGCCTTTTCCATCCTATGGAGAGGGAGCATGGACACGGGGGTCGTCCCTCAGTTACTAAAAACAACAGACATAGCCCCACTCCACAAAGGGGGCAGTAAAGCAATAGCAAAGAACTACAGACCAATAGCACTAACATCCCATATCATAAAAATCTTTGAAAGGGTCCTAAGAAGCAAGATCACCACCCATCTAGAAACCCATCAGTTACACAACCCAGGGCAACATGGGTTTAGAACAGGTCGCTCCTGTCTGTCTCAACTATTGGATCACTACGACAAGGTCCTAAATGCACTAGAAGACAAAAAGAATGCAGATGTAATATATACAGACTTTGCAAAAGCCTTCGACAAGTGTGACCATGGCGTAATAGCGCACAAAATGCGTGCTAAAGGAATAACAGGAAAAGTCGGTCGATGGATCTATAATTTCCTCACTAACAGAACACAGAGAGTAGTCGTCAACAGAGTAAAGTCCGAGGCAGCTACGGTGAAAAGCTCTGTTCCACAAGGCACAGTACTAGCTCCCATCTTGTTCCTCATCCTCATATCCGACATAGACAAGGATGTCAGCCACAGCACCGTGTCTTCCTTTGCAGATGACACCCGAATCTGCATGACAGTGTCTTCCATTGCAGACACTGCAAGGCTCCAGGCGGACATCAACCAAATCTTTCAGTGGGCTGCGGAAAACAATATGAAGTTCAACGATGAGAAATTTCAATTACTCAGATATGGTAAACATGAGGAAATTAAATCTTCATCAGAGTACAAAACAAATTCTGGCCACAAAATAGAGCGAAACACCAACGTCAAAGACCTGGGAGTGATTATGTCGGAGGATCTCACCTTCAAGGACCATAACATTGTATCAATCGCATCTGCTAGAAAAATGACAGGATGGATAATGAGAACCTTCAAAACTAGGGAGGCCAAGCCCATGATGACACTCTTCAGGTCACTTGTTCTATCTAGGCTGGAATATTGCTGCACTCTAACAGCACCTTTCAAGGCAGGTGAAATTGCCAACCTAGAAAATGTACAGAGAACTTTCACGGCGCGCATAACGGAGATAAAACACCTCAATTACTGGGAGCGCTTGAGGTTTCTAAACCTGTATTCCCTGGAACGCAGGAGGGAGAGATACATGATTATATACACCTGGAAAATCCTAGAGGGACTAGTACCGAACTTGCACACGAAAATCACTCACTACGAAAGCAAAAGACTTGGCAGACGATGCACCATCCCCCCAATGAAAAGCAGGGGTGTCACTAGCACGTTAAGAGACCATACAATAAGTGTCAGGGGCCCGAGACTGTTCAACTGCCTCCCAGCACACATAAGGGGGATTACCAACAGACCCCTGGCAGTCTTCAAGCTGGCACTGGACAAGCACCTAAAGTCAGTTCCTGATCAGCCGGGCTGTGGCTCGTACGTTGGTTTGCGTGCAGCCAGCAGCAACAGCCTGGTTGATCAGGGGCTGATCCACCAGGAGGCCTGGTCACAGACCGGGCCGCGGGGGCGTTGACCCCCGAAACTCTCTCCAGGTAAACTCCAGGTATCACACATAGCAGCATATGTGTAGAGAACCTAGGATAACCCAAAAAAAGTCAACGTGGCTTATTTTTAGTAGCCATATATGATTTTTGGTAAATATTCGATTCGCAGCCATGGTAGAAACATTAGGCGTGTTTCTTTACACCTGTTGTCTACGTTTACCCATCAGTAAATGGGTGCCTGGGTGTTAGCCGACTAGTGTGGGTGTTATCCTGGGACACTGACCTAATTTTCTTGAAATACTCTGCATAACAAGCGGCTTTCTATGTAGTAGTATGTCACTGATGTCAGCTAGGCCTGTATACCTTGTACATGTACTTGTAGTAAATAAAGATATTATTATTATTATTAATTATTATTATTATTATTACAGGAAAGTGGGTGCAGGAGGGAAGAGGAGCAATTGGTGGAATGATGATGTAAAGAGAGTAGTAAGGGAGAAAAAGTTAGCATATGAGAAGTTTTTACAAAGTAGAAGTGATGCAAGGAGGGAAGAGTATATGGAGAAAAAGAGAGAGGTTAAGAGAGTGGTGAAGCAATGTAAAAAGAGAGCAAACGAGAGAGTGGGTGAGATGTTATCAACAAATTTTGTTGAAAATAAGAAAAAGTTTTGGAGTGAGATTAACAAGTTAAGAAAGCCTAGAGAACAAATGGATTTGTCAGTTAAAAATAGGAGAGGAGAGTTATTAATTGGAGAGTTAGAGGTACTGGGAAGATGGAGGGAATATTTTGAGGAATTGTTAAATGTTAATGAAGATAGGGAAGCTGTGATTTCGTGTATAGGGCAAGGAGGAATAACATCTTGTAGGAGTGAGGAAGAGCCAGTTGTGAGTGTGGGAGAAGTTCATGAGGCAGCAGGTAAAATGAAAGGGGGTAAGGCAGCCGGGACTGATGGGATAAAGATAGAAATGTTAAAAGCAGGTGAGGATATAGTTTTGGAGTGGTTGGTGCAATTATTTAATAAATGTATGGAAGAGGGTAAGGTACCTAGGGATTGGCAGAGAGCATGCATAGTTCCTTTGTATAAAGGCAAAGGGGATAAAAGAGAGTGCAAAAATTATAGGGGGATAAGTCTGCTGAGTATACCTGGTAAAGTGTATGGTAGAGTTATTATTGAAAGAATTAAGAGTAAGACGGAGAATAGGATAGCAGATGAACAAGGAGGCTTTAGGAAAGGTAGGGGGTGTGTGGACCAGGTGTTTACAGTGAAACATATAAGTGAACAGTATTTAGATAAGACTAAAGAGGTCTTTGTGGCATTTATGGATTTGGAAAAGGCGTATGACAGGGTGGATAGGGGGGCAATGTGGCAGATGTATGGTGTAGGAGGTAGGTTACTGAAAGCAGTGAAGAGTTTTTACGAGGATAGTGAGGCTCAAGTTAGAGTATGTAGGAAAGAGGGAAATTATTTCCCAGTAAAAGTAGGCCTTAGACAAGGATGTGTGATGTCACCGTGGTTGTTTAATATATTTATAGATGGGGTTGTAAGAGAAGTAAATGCGAGGGTCTTGACAAGAGGCGTGGAGTTAAAAGATAAAGAATCACACACAAAGTGGGAGTTGTCACAGCTGCTCTTTGCTGATGACACTGTGCTCTTGGGAGATTCTGAAGAGAAGTTGCAGAGATTGGTGGATGAATTTGGTAGGGTGTGCAAAAGAAGAAAATTAAAGGTGAATACAGGAAAGAGTAAGGTTATGAGGATAACAAAAAGATTAGGTGATGAAAGATTGAATATCAGATTGGAGGGAGAGAGTATGGAGGAGGTGAATGTATTCAGATATTTGGGAGTGGACGTGTCAGCGGATGGGTCTATGAAAGATGAGGTGAATCATAGAATTGATGAGGGAAAAAGAGTGAGTGGTGCACTTAGGAGTCTGTGGAGACAAAGAACTTTGTCCTTGGAGGCAAAGAGGGGAATGTATGAGAGTATAGTTTTACCAACGCTCTTATATGGGTGTGATGCATGGGTGATGAATGTTGCAGCGAGGAGAAGGCTGGAGGCAGTGGAGATGTCATGTCTGAGGGCAATGTGTGGTGTGAATATAATGCAGAGAATTCGTAGTTTGGAAGTTAGGAGGAGGTGCGGGATTACCAAAACTGTTGTCCAGAGGGCTGAGGAAGGGTTGTTGAGGTGGTTCGGACATGTAGAGAGAATGGAGCGAAACAGAATGACTTCAAGAGTGTATCAGTCTGTAGTGGAAGGAAGGCGGGGTAGGGGTCGGCCTAGGAAAGGTTGGAGAGAGGGGGTAAAGGAGGTTTTGTGTGCGAGGGGCTTGGACTTCCAGCAGGTATGCATGAGCGTGTTTGATAGGAGTGAAAGGAGACAAATGGTTTTTAATACTTGACGTGCTGTTGGAGTGTGAGCAAAGTAACATTTATGAAGGGGTTCAGGGAAACCGGCAGGCCGGACTTGAGTCCTGGAGATGGGAAGTACAGTGCCTGCACTCTGAAGGAGGGGTGTTAATGTTGCAGTTTAAAAACTGTAGTGTAAAGCACCCTTCTGGCAAGACAGTGATGGAGTGAATGATGGTGAAAGTTTTTCTTTTTCGGGCCACCCTGCCTTGGTGGGAATCGGCCAGTGTGATAATAAAAAAAATATTATTATTATTTATAGAGGGGCAACTGATATATCGGATCATTATTTAGTTGTAGCTACAGTTAGAGTAAGAGGTAGATGGGAAAAGAGGAAGGTGGCAACAACAAGTAAGAGGGAGGTGAAAGTGTATAAACTAAGGGAGGAGGAAGTTCAGGGGAGATATAAGCGACTGTTGGCAGAAATGTGGGCTAGTGCAAAGATGAGTAGTGGGGGGGTTGAAGAGGGTTGGAATAGTTTTAAAAATGCAGTATTAGAATGTGGGGCAGAAGTTTGTGGTTATAGGAGGGTGGGGGCAGGTGGAAAGAGGAGTGATTGGTGGAATGATGAAGTAACGGGTGTGATAAAAGAGAAAAAGTTAGCTTATGAGAGGTTTTTACAAAGCAGAAGTGTTATAAGAAAAGCAGAGTATATGGAGAGTAAAAGAAAGGTGAAGAGAGTGGTGAGAGAGTGCAAAACGAGAGCAGATGATAGAGTGGGAGAGGCACTGTCAAGAAATTTTAATGAAAATAAGAAAAAATTTTGGAGTGAGTTAAACAAGTTAAGAAAGCCTAGGGAAAGTATGGATTTGTCAGTTAAAAACAGAGTAGGGGAGTTAGTAGATGGGGAGAGGGAGGTATTAGGTAGATGGCGAGAATATTTTGAGGAACTTTTAAATGTTGAGGAAGAAAGGGAGGCGGTAATTTCATGCACTGGTCAGGGAGGTATACCATCTTTTAGGAGTGAAGAAGAGCAGAATGTAAGTGTGGGGGAGGTACGCGAGGCATTACGTAGAATGAAAGGGGGTAAAGCAGCTGGAACTGATGGGATCATGACAGAAATGTTAAAAGCAGGGGGGGATATAGTGTTGGAGTGGTTGGTACTTTTGTTTAATAAATGTATGAAAGAGGGGAAGGTACCTAGGGATTGGCGGAGAGCATGTATAGTCCCTTTATATAAAGGGAAAGGGGACAAAAGAGATTGTAAAAATTATAGAGGAATAAGTTTATTGAGTATACCAGGAAAAGTGTACGGTAGGGTTATAATTGAAAGAATTAGAGGTAAGACAGAATGTAGGATTGCGGATGAGCAAGGAGGTTTCAGAGTGGGTAGGGGATGTGTAGATCAAGTGTTTACATTGAAGCATATATGTGAACAGTGTTTAGATAAAGGTAGGGAAGTTTTTATTGCATTTATGGATTTAGAAAAGGCATATGATAGAGTGGATAGAGGAGCAATGTGGCAGATGTTGCAAGTATATGGAATAGGTAAGTTACTAAATGCTGTAAAGAGTTTTTATGAGAATAGTGAGGCTCAGATTAGGGCGTGTAGAAGAGAGGGAGACTACTTCCCAGTAAAAGTAGGTCTTAGACAGGGATGTGTAATGTCACCATGGTTGTTTAATATATTTATAGATGGGGTTGTAAAAGAAGTAAATGCTAGGGTGTTCGGGAGAGGGGTGGGACTAAATTATGGGGAATCAAATTCAAAATGGGAATTAACACAGTTACTTTTTGCTGATGATACTGTGCTTATGGGAGATTCTAAAGAAAAATTGCAAAGGTTAGTGGATGAGTTTGGGAATGTGTGTAAAGGTAGAAAGTTGAAAGTGAACATAGAAAAGAGTAAGGTGATGAGGGTATCAAATGATTTAGATAAAGAAAAATTGGATATCAAATTGGGGAGGAGGAGTATGGAAGAAGTGAATGTTTTCAGATACTTGGGAGTTGACATGTCGGCGGATGGATTTATGAAGGATGAGGTTAATCATAGAATTGATGAGGGAAAAAAGGTGAGTGGTGCATTGAGGTATATGTGGGGTCAAAAAACGTTATCTATGGAGGCAAAGAAGGGAATGTATGAAAGTATAGTAGTACCAACACTCTTATATGGGTGTGAAGCTTGGGTTGTGAATGCAGCAGCGAGGAGGCGGTTGGAGGCAGTGGAGATGTCCTGTCTAAGGGCAATGTGTGGTGTAAATATAATGCAGAAAATTCGGAGTGTGGAAATTAGGAAAAGGTGTGGAGTTAATAAAAGTATTAGTCAGAGGGCTGAAGAGGGGTTGTTGAGGTGGTTTGGTCATTTAGAGAGAATGGATCAAAGTAGAATGACATGGAGAGCATTTAAATCTGTAGGAGAAGGAAGGCGGGGTAGGGGTCGTCCTCGAAAAGGTTGGAAGGAAGGGGTAAGAGAGGTTTTGTGGGCGAGGGGTTTGGACTTCCAGCAGGCGTGCATGAGCGTGTTTGATAGGAGTGAATGGAGACGAATGGTATTTGGAACCTGACGATCTGTTGGAGTGTGAGCAGGGTAATATTTAGTGAAAGGATTCAGGGAAACCGGTTATTTTTATATAGCCGGACTTGAGTCCTGGAAATGAGAAGTACAATGTCTGCACTCCAAAGGAGGGGTTCGGGATATTAGCAGTTTGGAGGGATATATTGTGTATCTTTATACGTACGTATATGCTTCTAAACTGTTGTGTTCTGAGCACCTCTGCAAAAACAGGGATTATGTGTGAGTGAGGTGAAAGTGTTGAATGATGATGAAAGTATTTTCTTTTTGGATCACCCTGCTGCAGTGGGAGACGGCCAACTTGTTAAAAAAAAAAAATAGTTCTTGTGATTTTATAGCCAATCTTTGTTCTGACACTAACATTATGTACTGAAATAGTACTCAGATTGTAACAATCACACTTGCAGGTGAACGTTGTCTCCTGCCCTGGTCATTTACTTTTGTCTGAAAATATATACAAAGTATTTATAGGTCCTAGCAATGTTTTACACATGCTGGAGTATGAACCTCCTTGAAGCATGGTGTTGTGACAAGGGTCAGAATGTGCCCTACTGTAGGGGGGAACCTTGCCTTTATATGTTTTTACTCGTGCACACAAACATGTCTTTGTATGTCTGTCTGTCAGTCTATCTTCCTGACTATCTGTCTGTCTGTCTGTACATCTATCTGTCTATCTGTACATCTGTCTGCCTATCTATCTGTCTCTCTGCCTAGTTCTGCTTATCTGTCTGTCCAGTTCAGCTTATCTGTCTTTCTGTCTTGTGTGTGTGCTTGGAGTGTAATATAAGCTCCTTGAATAATTGTATTATAACAGCATCAGATAACAGTGACATTTGATGAATGTGCACTGCTGGAGGGGGAACCTTGCCTTTGTGTTTTTACTCTTGCACACAAACATGTTTCTGTGTGTCTGTCTATCTGTACATCTATCTGTACATCTGTCTGTCTGTCTGTCTGCCTAGCTCTGCTTATCTGTCTTTCTGCCTGTGTGTGTCTGTCTTTCCATCTGCTTGTCTCTGTCTCAGGGAGTGGCTAGTAAACCTGTTGATTTGTGGTGTATAGGCTGCTCCCTGATTGTTGAGCAAGTGACACTGCTATTATTTGCGTCATGTTTATGTCTTGTATCTACGAACACTGTATAGCACTTGGCCTGGAATTTTTGGGTTATCCTAGGTAATTTACATTATGTATAGTAACTGTATTTATGAGTATATGTGAGAGACAGAGATACAGATAGACAGTGATATAGACAGACAGAGAGAGATATAGACAGATAGACAGAGATATAGACAGAGACATCCAAAGCCAGCCAGCTAAATACGTAAGAACATAAAGAAGGAACACTGCAGCAGGCCTACTGGCCCATGCAAAGCAGGTCCATGTCACCCTCCGGATTAGACCAATGACCCACCTAGTCAGGTCACATCCACTGAAAGAAGGAGCACGACATCTGACCTAGTAGCACAAGCTAGTCAGGTCCAATTCACACCCACTCATGCATTTATCTAACCTATTTTTACTTTTCTCTTAAAATGTGAGTGTTAATATGACATGACAACAGTGAATCCTTGGTGTTTGCCACAATATTTGCTCTAGCTGGCGCTCAGTTGAACTGGTGCTCCCACAAGGTACTAAGTGCTCCCAGATTTTTTTCATAGTGCGTACACTGAGTGCACAGACCCATTCTTTCATGTCTAATTGACTTGGGTCTATCGCACCAAATTTGAAGGAATGAAAAATAAAATGTTGATCTATGTTTGGAGCCTGCCACACGTGAACGTATATCTACGTGTGGACAGTTTAAGGGTTAAAAACAGAGTAGGGGAGTTAGTAGATAGGGAGACGGAGGTATTGGGTAGATGGCGAGAATATTTTGAGGAACTTTTAAATGTCAATGAAGAAAGGGAAGCGGTAATTTCATGCACTGGCCAGGGAGGTATACCATCTTTTAGGAGTGAAGAAGAGCAGGAGGTGAGTTTGATGGAGGTGTGTGAGGCATTACGTAGAACGACAGGGGTAAAGCAGCTGGAACTGACGGGATCATGACAGAAATGTTAAAAGCAGGGGGAGGGGATACAGTGTTGGAGTCATTGGTAGTTTTGTTTAATAACTGTATCAAAGTGGAGAAGGCACCTAGGGATTGGCAGAGAACATGTATAATTCCTTTATATAAAGGGAACGGGGACAAAAGAGATTGTAAAAATTATAGAGGAATAAGTTTACTGAGTATACCAGGAAAAGTGTATGGTAGGGTTATTATTGAAAGAATTAGAGGCAAGATGATATAGGATTGCAGATGAGCAAGGAGGTTTCAGAGTGGGTAGGGGATGTGTAGATCAAGTGTTTACATTGAAGCATATATTTTTTTTTTTTTTTATTATCACACTGGCCGATTCCCACCAAGGCAGGGTGGCCCGAAAAAGAAAAACTTTCACCATCATTCACTCCATCACTGTCTTGCCAGAAGGGTGCTTTACACTACAGTTTTTAAACTGCAACATTAACACCCCTCCTTCAGAGTGCAGGCACTGTACTTCCCATCTCCAGGACTCAAGTCCGGCCTGCCGGTTTCCCTGAATCCCTTCATAAATGTTACTTTGCTCACACTCCAACAGCACGTCAAGTATTAAAAACCATTTGTCTCCATTCACTCCTATCAAACACGCTCACGCATGCCTGCTGGAAGTCCAAGCCCCTCGCACACAAAACCTCCTTTACCCCCTCCCTCCAACCCTTCCTAGGCCGATCCCTACCCCGCCTTCCTTCCACTACAGACTGATACACTCTTGAAGTCATTCTGTTTCGCTCCATTCTCTCTACATGTCCGAACCACCTCAACAACCCTTCCTCAGCCCTCTGGACAACAGTTTTGGTAATCCCGCACCTCCTCCTAACTTCCAAACTACGAATTCTCTGCATTATATTCACACCACACATTGCCCTCAGACATGACATCTCCACTGCCTCCAGCCTTCTCCTCGCTGCAACATTCATCACCCACGCTTCACACCCATATAAGAGCGTTGGTAAAACTATACTCTCATACATTCCCCTCTTTGCCTCCAAGGACAAAGTTCTTTGTCTCCACAGACTCCTAAGTGCACCACTCACTCTTTTTCCCTCATCAATTCTATGATTCACCTCATCTTTCATAGACCCATCCGCTGACACGTCCACTCCCAAATATCTGAATACGTTCACCTCCTCCATACTCTCTCCCTCCAATCTGATATTCAATCTTTCATCACCTAATCTTTTTGTTATCCTCATAACCTTACTCTTTCCTGTATTCACCTTTAATTTTCTTCTTTTGCACACCCTACCAAATTCATCCACCAATCTCTGCAGCTTCTCTTCAGAATCTCCCAAGAGCACAGTGTCATCAGCAAAGAGCAGCTGTGACAACTCCCACTTTGTGTGTGATTCTTTATCTTTTAACTCCACGCCTCTTGCCAAGACCCTCGCATTTACTTCTCTCACAACCCCATGTATAAATATATTAAACAACCACGGTGACATCACACATCCTTGTCTAAGGCCTACTTTTACTGGGAAAAAATTTCCCTCTCTCCTACATACTCTAACTTGAGCCTCACTATCCTCGTAAAAACTCTTCACTGCTTTCAGTAACCCACCTCCTACACCATACACTTGCAACATCTGCCACATTGCCCCCCTATCCACCCTGTCATACGCCTTTTCCAAATCCATAAATGCCACAAAGACCTCTTTAGCCTTATCTAAATACTGTTCACTTATATGTTTCACTGTAAACACCTGGTCCACACACCCCCTACCTTTCCTAAAGCCTCCTTGTTCATCTGCTATCCTATTCTCCGTCTTACTCTTAATTCTTTCAATTATAACTCTACCATACACTTTACCAGGTACACTCAACAGACTTATCCCCCTATAATTTTCGCACTCTCTTTTATCCCCCTTGCCTTTATACAAAGGAACTATGCATGCTCTCTGCCAATCCCTAGGTACCTTACCCTCTTCCATACATTTATTAAATAATTGCACCAACCACTCCAAAACTATATCCCCACCTACTTTCAACATTTCTATCTTTATCCCATCAATCCCGGCTGCCTTACCCCCTTTCATTCTACCCACTGCCTCACGAACCTCCCCCACACTCACAACTGGCTCTTCCTCACTCCTACAAGATGTTATTCCTCCTTGCCCCATACACGAAATCACAGCTTCCCTATCTTCATCAACATTTAACAATTCCTCAAAATATTCCCTCCATCTTCCCAATACCTCTAACTCTCCATTTAATAACTCTCCTCTCCTATTTTTAACTGACAAATCCATTTGTTCTCTAGGCTTTCTTAACTTGTTAATCTCACTCCAAAACTTTTTCTTATTTTCAACAAAATTTGTTGATAACATCTCACCCACTCTCTCATTTGCTCTCTTTTTACATTGCTTCACCACTCTCTTAACCTCTCTCTTTTTCTCCATATACTCTTCCCTCCTTGCATCACTTCTACTTTGTAAAAACTTCTCATATGCTAACTTTTTCTCCCTTACTACTCTCTTTACATCATCATTCCACCAATCGCTCCTCTTCCCTCCTGCACCCACCTTCCTGTAACCACAAACTTCTGCTGAACACTCTAACACTACATTTTTAAACCTACCCCATACCTCTTCGACCCCATTGCCTATGCTCTCATTAGCCCATCTATCCTCCAATAGCTGTTTATATCTTACCCTAACTGCCTCCTCTTTTAGTTTATAAACCTTCACCTCTCTCTTCCCTGATGCTTCTATTCTCCTTGTATCCCATCTATATGTGAACAGTATTTAGATAAAGGTAGGGAAGCTTTCATTGCATTTATGAATTTTGAAAAGGCATATGATAGAGTGGATAGGGAAGCAATGTGGCAGATGTTGCAAGTACATATATGGAATAGGTGGTAAGTTTCTAAATGCTGTAAAGAGTTTTTATGAAGATAGCTAGGCTCAGGTTAGGGTGTGTAGAAGAGAGGGAGACTACTTCCCGGTAAAAGTAGGTCTTAGACAGGGATGTGTAATGTCACCATGGTTGTTTAATATATTTATAGATGGGGTTGTAAAAGAAGTAAATGCTAGGGTGTTCGGGAGAGGGGTGGGATTAAATTATGGGGAATCAATTGCAAAATGGGAATTGACAGAGTTACTTTTTGCTGATGGTACTGTGCTTATGGGAGATTCTAAAGAAAAGTTGCAAAGGTTAGTGGACAAGTTTGGGAGTGTGTGTAAAGGTAGAAAGTTGAAAGTGATCATAGAAAAGAGTAAGGTGATGAGGGTATCAAATGATTTAGATAAAGAAAAATTGGATATCATATTGGAGAGGAGGAGTATGGAAGAAGTGAATGTTTTCAGATGTTTGAGAGTTGACATGTCAGCGGATGGGTGTGTGAAGATGAGGTTAACCATAGAATTGATGAAAGAAAAGGTGAGTGGTGCATTGAGGTATATGGGGAGACAAAAAACATTATCTATGGAGGCAAAGAATGAATGTATGAAAGAATAGTGGTACCAACACTCTTATATGGGTGTGAAGCTTGGGTTGTGAATGCTGCAGCGAGGAGCCGGTGGAGATGTCCTGTCTAAGGGCAGTGTGTGGTGTAAATATTATGCAGAGAATTCAGAGTGTGGAAATTAGGAAAAGGTGTGGAGTTAATAAAAGTATTAGTCAGAGGGCTGAAGAGGGGTTGTTGAGGTGGTTTAGTCATTTAGAGAGAATGGATCAAAGTAAAATGATATGGAGGGCGTATAAATCTGTAGGGGAAGGAAGGCGGGGTAAGGGTTGTCCTCGAAAAGGTTGGAGAGAGGGGGTAAAGGAGGTTTTGGGGGTGAGGGGCTCGGACTTCCAGCAAGCATGCATGAGCATATTAGATAGGAGTGAATGGAGACGAATGGTATTTGGGACCTGATGAGCTGTTGGAGTGTGAGCAGGGTAATATTTAGTGAAGGGATTCATGGAAACTGGTTATTTTTATATAGCCGGACTTGAGTCCTGGAAATGGGAAGTACAATGCCTACACTTTAACCCTTTGACTGTCGCAGCCGTATATATACGTCTTACGAGGTACCGTTTGACGTGTATATATACTCATAAATTCTAGTGGCTTCAAATCAAGGAGGAGAAAGCTGGTAGGCCCACATGTGAGAGAATGGGTCTGTGTGGTCAGTGTGCACCATATAAAAAAATCCTGGAGCACGCAGTGCATAATGAGAAAAAAAAACTCCGACCGTTTTTTTTTAATTAAAATGCCGACTTTGTGGTCTATTTTCGTATAGTATTTATGGTTGTATTCTCGTTTTCTTGGTCTCATTTGATAGAATGGAAATTATAGAAATAGAGGTAATTTTGATTGATTTTACTATAAAAAGAACCTGGAAATGGAGCTCAAAGTAGGGGAAATGTTTGATGTTTGCAGATGTTCAAAAGTAAACAAATGATGTCATTGTCCAATAAATGTCCAACTAGCCATTCTAATATGCAGTCATGAATGGGTTGATGTTATTTATACAATTATTACAGTATTGCAATAGCCTGCATAATAGTAAATCTTCTATTTTTTGTTTGAATAAAAATTCAAAATAGAAAGCAAGAGTAATATCAGAGGGGCCTGGAGACATGACTGATGAACAAAGAAAATGTTATTTTAGAGCCAGGAATGTCTACATTGTTCATTCTGGACCTTATTTTGAAATTGTCGTATTTTTTAATTTTCGTGAAATTGGCCAAATTGCAAATTTCTGACCACGTTATGGGGTAGTTCAAATTGGTAAATGGGCAGTTTCTTGTACTCAATCAATAGAAAAAACGGAGTTCTAAAGAAATAGCTATGAATTTGGTCGACTGAAACGATGGAATTAGCCGATAATAGGGCTCAAAGTGGGCGAAATCGCTGATTTGTAAATATCACCGAGGTTGCTAACTTTACGAGAGCGTAATTCCGTCAGTTTTCCATCAAATTTCGTTTCATTTCATGAGAATTTTTTTTTTTTTTTTTTTTTTTTTTGCGACACCAGGAGACACCTCAGGATTGGGGGTTGCGACAGTCAAGGGGTTAAAGGAGGGGTTTGTGATATTGAAAGTTTGGAGGGATATGTTTTGTATCTGTATACGTATATGCTTCTAAACTGTTGTGTTCTGAGCACCTCTGCGAAAAGAGTGATTAAGTATGAGTGAGGTGAAAGTGTTGAATGATGATGAAAGTATTTTCTTTTTGGGGATTTTCTTTCTTTTTGGGTCACCCTGCCTCGGTGGGAGACGGCCAACTTGTTAAAAAAAAAAATTGAAAATACTGTAAAGTATAGATAATTATGTAATCATTAGTATGCAGATTTCCTAATTTGTTAGGAACTTGTAATTTTGTCATTAGGTTTGTTTGCTTTCTCAAAATACAACATTCTATAGAGGTTATGAATTGTATTTTTATAAATAATGAAATTTCCAAACAGATTGGTGAAAAACAAGAGATGGGGACTATTCGGAAGTGTATAATTGAAGAGTCGGAGTGGATCAATCAGATGTCGTGCACCACAGTAGAACTGAAAGCTGAGATATCACAGTTGCATTCCGAGGTCTTAGAAGGCTACACGCTGCTAGAAGAAGCTGAAGCACAACTGAACAAAAGTAAAAATCCAAGGTAATATTAACAGCTTAAGTGTAAATTATTGACTTGTCATACAAGTCTACCTCAGTGTTGTTAGTCACTGTATAAATTAACCCTAGTTTTGTAAGCAAAGAGATATTCCATCTTCCAGCTGGTTGTTCCTGGAGCATAGCTGTAGGAAATGAGATCTGCTAGAGGGTAACAGATGGTTAAAAGATCTCCATTGAGGTACACATTGTAAGGAAATCCCTTAAAAAAAATTGATGAAATTTTTGAGAAGAGCTATTGAAAAATGATTTGTCAAATCCTACTAAAAGACTAGTTTTTTATTCTTCAGAATGGTGTACTGTACAGTATTACATTTTACTTTGCCAGACCTGAGTCCTGGAGGTGGGAAGTACAGTGCCTGCACTCTGAAGGAGGGGTTTGAGATATTTGTTGTTTGGAGGGGGAGCTGAACTGTTGTATCTGTGTGCCTCTGGAAAGACAGTGATAGTGCGAATGGTAGTGAAAGTGTTTCTTTTTCAGGTCACCCTACCTCAGTGGGAGATGGACAGTGTGGTAAGAAAAAAAAAAGATATTTGCACCTACAGACAGGTTCATATAGTTAGTTATTTTCTCTTTGATAGACTGTGTACTCATATGTCAGTTAACACTGAATGATTCATCCAGGTTTAGCACTTTCCAAACATAATACTCTAATAATAAGTACACAATACACAAATAACCCGCACATAAAAGAGAGAAGCTTACGACGACGTTTCGGTCCGACTTGGACCATTGACAAAGTCACACTAACCAGAGGTGGAGTAGGACGGCTATATATAGGCAGGAAGAGGTGATGGGAGTAGTAGTAGTAGTAGTACAAGAATGGTATATAATACCGACAAGATAAAATTAAGACACATGCGCAACACCCGGGCATCCCTATCGTAGACGTTTCGCCATCCAGCAAGCCACTGGATGGCGAAACGTCCATAACAAAGACAACCAGACGCTGCACATGTGTCTTAATTTCATCAGTAGTTGTAGTAGTAGTAGTGGTGGTAGTGGTAGTAGTGGGAAATGAGGACGAGCCAGTCAAATACAAAGGAAGGGGAGCACTGCAAGAGAGCTAGGTGCCCACTGAGGGAGAGCAAGCGCACAGAGGTGCGTGAAAGGGGAAGTGGGAAATAAATGAAGAAGGAACAGAAACACAAGACAGAAGAGAGAAAGACAACCCAGAGGAGAAAAGGAAAGAGAAAAGGGGAAGAGGGAGAAGAAGAAAAAGAAAAAGAAAAAATAAGGAATTAGGTTAAGTCACGGGTGTTCTGAAGTTTGGAGCATTTTACAATGTAGTGGGAGAGGAAGGCACCTACAGAGACAAAGCCAGGGCTAAGGTTCATACAAGGAAAGTTGTGTATTAGAGAGGATTCAACTAGACGGCGACTGTTCGAGTTGGAAGTAGGGAAGACAGTTTTAGCAGAAGACCAGTCAATAGGATGGCTATGATCTCTGACGTGACAGAAAAGAGCATTGCTAGTGTCGGCAAGCCTAACACTATTTTTGTGCTCCTTAAGTCTGTCAGAAAGAGATCGACCAGTTTCTCCAAAGTATTGAAGAGGACAGGAGGAGCAAGAAATAGAGTAGACACCAGGAACATTTGTAGAGGGAGGAGAGGTATGAACGAGATTAGTGCGAAGAGTGTTAGTCTGGCGGAAGGTAAGCTTGATGTCTAAGGGACGGAGAGAATTGTTGAGATTAGAAAGACCGGAAATGTAGGGAAGGCAGAGGATACAAGAGTTCCCAGGAGTAGAGAGTTTGGGAGAGAAGAAATTGCATTTAGCACGTGAGAGGGCAGAGTCTATGAAATGGGAAGGGTAGCCAAGACAGGAAAACGAATTATGAAGAGTGGAAATTTCTGCTGGAAGGAACTGAGGATCACAGATGCGGAGGGCACGGAGAAAGAGGGAGATAAGAACACTTTTCTTGACAGGGGAAGCATGATAGGAAAAGTAGTGAATGTACATGCCACTGTGCATAGGTTTTCGGTAAACGGAAAAGGAAAAACCTGTATCTGAGCGGTGGACATGGACATCAAGGAAAGGAAGCAAGGAATTAGATTCCCATTCAGCTTTAAACTTAATGGAAGGGGCAAGATTATTAAGAGCTTCAAGAAGTTCTGCCCCCTTCCTTCTCCCACTTCCTGAAAACCAGCCCACTGGGCACTCCCTTTCCTGATCATGCCTGTCTCCTACTTCAACAGCTCATTCTTTCTACTAAATCACAGGTTGAAGATGCCTTCTTTACTTTCTGTCAACGTCAACGTGCTCTCTTTGTGGCTCTACCACAGGATCTCTGTAACCTTTTCTCTACCATTGCCTTTGACACTGCTCTCCTGAATACACAAATTCATTCTTCCATACTACAGAATAAACTTCAACTTCTCATCTCAGCTAGCCCTTGGTCTAAATTCTCCCTCACTGACTGTGTTACTAACCTGTCTTCTGTCTCACTCTCTCAATATGAGCTTGAACTTCTCGGTTTTGGCCTTTCCTTTGCCACTTCGCCTACTCCTCGTGCTGGTATTTCCCTGATTAGCTCTTTTGATTCCTTTCGTCAATCTCGCTCCCGTAATCTTCCTGACTTGCCCACTTTTCGTGGCGCTCTCCTTCCTGCTCTTGTTAGTCTGTTTTCTAAGAATCACCACCTTCCATGCTGTTACCAACTTGCCCTTTCTTCTCTTAAATCCAACACTAACATTGTCATACTATCTTCTGACAAAGGTAATTCAGTAGTTATCCTTGATCGCGAGGATTACCTCCGTAAAGCTGATGTCTTGCTCTCCGACTCACGTACATACACTCCTCTCATTTCCAACCCTCTTGATCGCATCAAGAGAACTTTCAACAAAAAACTAAGGACTCTCTCCAACCTCTGTCCTCCTGGCTTTGACCTTGTTCAACGGTTTCGTGTCATCTGTCCCTCTCTTCCCTATTTCTGTGGCCTTCCCAAAACTCATAAACCTGATATTCCTCTTCGTCCTATCATATCCTCTAGAGGTTCTGTCTCTTATTCTCTTGCTTCTTGGCTGGCCAAAACCCTCACTCCCTTTCTTTGTACTTTTTCTCCTGCCCACCTCCGTCACTCTCAAGACTTCATTGAACGGGTTCGCTCTCTCCCAACCTGCAAGATGCTTAGTCTTGACGTTGAGTCCTTCTTCACCAATGTCCCTCTTGATGATGTCCTTGATTTCCTTAGAGAGAAGGCCCATGTAGGGGTTCTTCATCTCCCTATACGTACTGATGTCTTTCTTGATCTTATCCGCCTCTGTGTGGACTCTAACTCCTTTTCCTTCCAAGGGAAATATTATTCTCAAACCTTCGGTGTCACTATGGGCTCTCCTCTCTCTCCTGTCCTTGCTAATCTTTACATGGAATACTTCGAGACTGTTCTTCTTCCTACCCTCGATGTGCAACCTTCACTCTGGCTCCGCTATGTGGATGACATCTTTGCTCTGTGGCCTCATGACTCGTCTCTTCCAACCTTTTCTTGAAGCTCTTAATAATCTTGCCCCTTCCATTAAGTTTAAAGCTGAATGGGAATCTAATTCCTTGCTTCCTTTCCTTGATGTCCATGTCCACCGCTCAGATACAGGTTTTTCCTTTTCCGTTTACCGAAAACCTATGCACTGTGGCATGTACATTCACTACTTTTCCTATCATGCTTCCCCTGTCAAGAAAAGTGTCCTTATCTCCCTCTTTCTCTGTGCCCTCCGCATCTGTGATCCTCAGTTCCTTCCAGCAGAAATTTCCACTCTTCATAATTCGTTTTCCCGTCTTGGCTACCCTTCCCATTTCATAGACTCTGCCCTCTCACGTGCTAAACACAATTTCTTCTCTCCCAAACTCTCTACTCCTGGGAACTCTTCTTTCCTCTGCCTTTCCTACATTTCCGGTCTTTCTAATCTCAACAATTCTCTCCGTCCCTTAGACATCAAGCTTACCTTCCGCCAGACTAACACTCTTCGCACTAATCTCGTTCGTACCTCTCCTCCCTCTGCAAATGTTCCTGGTGTCTACTCTATTTCTTGCTCCTCCTGTCCTCTTCAATACTTTGGAGAAACTGGTCAATCTCTTTCTGACAGACTTAAGGAGCACAAAAATAGTATTAGGCTTGCCGACACTAACAATGCTCTTTTCTGTCACGTCAGAGATCATAGCCATCCTATTGACTGGTCTTCTGCTAAAACTGTCTTCCCTACTTCCAACTCGAACAGTCGCCGTCTAGTTGAATCCTCTCTAATACACAACTTTCCTTGTATGAACCTTAGCCCTGGCTTTGTCTCTGTAGATGCCTTCCTCTCCCACTACATTGTAAAATGCTCCAAACTTCAGAACACCCGTGACTTAACCTAATTCCTTATTTTTTCTTTTTCTTTTTCTTCTTCTCCCTCTTCCCCTTTCCTCTTTCCTTTTCTCCTCTGGGTTGTCTTTCTCTCTTCTGTCTCGTGTTTCTGTTCCTTCTTCATTTATTTCCCACTTCCCCTTTCACGCACCTCTGTGCGCTTGCTCTCCCTCAGTGGGCACCTAGCTCTCTTGCAGTGCTCCCCTTCCTTTGCATTTGACTGGCTCGTCCTCCTTATTTCCCACTGCTGCTGCTGCTGCTGCTGCTGCTGCTGCTGCTGCTGCTGCTGCTGCCAGTGGCTTGCTGGATGGCGAAACGTCTACGATAGGGATGCCCGGGTGTTGCACATGTGTCTTAATTTCATCTTGTCGGTATTATATACCATTCTTGTACTACTACTACTACCATCACCTCCTCCTGCCTATATATAGCCGTCCTACTCCACCTCTGGTTAGTGTGACTTTGTCAATGGTCCAAGTCGGACCGAAACGTCGTCGTAAGCTTCTCTCTTTTATGTGCGGGTTATTTGTGTATCGTTCCAGTCACGGTATTGTGCCTTTTTTGTTATTTATTCTCTAATAATAAGAATAGTGTAATATTTTATTATCACACTGGCTGATTCCCTCCAAGGCAGGGTGACCCGAAAAAGAAAAACTTTCACCATTATTCACTCCATCACTGTCTTGCCAAAAGGGTGCTTTACACTACAGTTTTTAAACTGCAACATTAACACCCCTTCTTCAGAGTGCAAAACTATACTCTCATACATTCCCCTCTTTGCCTCCAAGGACAAAGTTCTTTGTCTCCACAGACTCCTAAGTGCACCGCTCACCCTGTTTCCCTCATCAATTCTATGATTCACCTCATCTTTCATAGACCCATCCGCTGACATGTCCACTCCCAAATATCTGAATACATTCACCTCCTCCATACTCTCTCCCTCCAATCTGATATCCAATCTTTCATCACCTAATCTTTTTGTTATCCTCATAACCTTACTCTTTCTTGTATTCACTTTTAATTTTCTTCTTTTGCATACCCTACCAAATTCATCCACCAACCTCTGCAACTTCTCTTCAGAATCTCCCAAGAGCACAGTGTCATCAGCAAAGAGCAACTGTGACAACTCCCTCTTTATGTGCGATTCTTTATTTTTTCAACTCCACGCCTCTTGCCAAGACCCTCACATTTACTTCTCTTACAACCCCATCTATAAATACAATAAACAACCACGTTGACATCACACACCCTTGTTTAAGGCCTACTTTTACTGGGAAATAGTCTCCCTCTTTCCTACGTTCTCTAACTTGAGCCTCACTATCCTCATAAAAACTCTTCACTGCTTTCAGTAACCTACCTCCTACACCATACACCTGCAACATCTGCCACATTGCCCCCCTATCCACCCTGTCATACGCCTTTTCCAAATCCATAAATGCCACAAAAACCTCTTTAGCCTTATCTAAATACTGTTCACTTATATGTTTCACTGTAAACACCTGGTCCACACACCCCCTACCTTTCCTTATGCCTCCTTGTTCATCTGCTATCCTATTCTCTGTCTTACTCTTAATTCTTTCAATAATAACTCTACCATACACTTTACCAGGTATACTCAATAGACTTCTCCCCCTATAATTTTTGCACTCTCTTTTGTCCCCTTTGCCTTTATACAAAGGAACTATGCATGCTCTCTGCCAATCCCTAGGTACCTTACCCTCTTCCATACATTTATTAAATAATTGCACCAACCACTCCAAAACTATATCCCCACCTGCTTTTAACATTTCTATCTTTATCCCATCAGTCCCGGCTGCCTTACCCCCTTTCATTTTACCTGCTGCCTCATGAACTTCTCCCACACTCACAACTGGCCCTTCCTCACTCCTACAAGATTTTATTCCTCCTTGCCCTATACACGAAATCACAGCTTCCCTCTCTTCATCAACATTTAACAATTCCTCAAAATATTCCCTCCATCTTTCCAATACCTCTAACTTTCCATTTAATAACTCTCCTCTCCTATTTTTAACTGACAAATCCATTTGTTCTCTAGGCTTCCTTAACTTGTTAATCTCACTCCAAAACTTTTTCTTAATTTCAACAAAATTTGCTGATAACATCTCAACCACTCTCTCATTTGCTCTCTTTTTACATTGCTTCACCACTCTCTTAACCTCTCTCTCTTTCTCCATATACTCTTCCCTCCTTGCATCACTTCTGCTTTGTAAAAACTTCTCATATGCTAACTTTTTCTCCCTTACTACTCTCTTTACATCATCATTCCACCAATCGCTCCTCTTCCCTCCCGAACCCACTTTCCTGTAACCACAAACTTCTGCTGAACACACTAACGCTACATTTTTAAACCTACCCCATACCTCTTCGACCTCATTGCCTATGCTCTCATTAGCCCATCTATCCTCCAATAGCTGTTTATATCTTACCCTAACTGCCTCCTCTTTTAGTTTATAAACCTTCACCTCTCTCTTCCCTGATGCTTCTATTCTCCTTGTATCCCATCTACCTTTTACTCTCAGTGTAGCTATAACTAAAAAGTGATCTGATATATATGTGGCCCCTCTGTAAACATGTACATCCTGAAGTCTACTCAACAGTCTTTTACCTACCAATACATAATCCAACAAACTACTGTCATTTTGCCCTACATCATATCTTGTATACTTATTTATCCTCTTTTTCTTAAAATATGTGTTACCAATAACTAAACCCATTTCTATACAAAGTTCAATCAACACATGTCTCTAGGCTGCATAAATTCACCAGACATATTTTGCTATGTCTGCAGACAATTCACCCCTTCAGATTCTCAGAGCAACATTACTCCTTTATTGAAGCTGCTACTCTCCTTATTTTGGCTGCAAACTTGGAAACCAGGACAAACCATTAGCACCACACAAAGCTTGCAAGAGTTGCATCAATAAACCCAAAATGTGGTCAGTTGGAAAACTTAAATGTATGCCCTTTGGAGTACCAGTGGTATTGCAGGAGCAGATGAACCACCATGATGACTGCTACTTTTGTATGACTAAAGTAGCTGGATTCAACAAGAAGACTAAAGATCGCATAATACTCAAAGATTCCTTCAGCAATAAGGCCTGTTCCCCACACTGAAGATATTCCTGTACCTGTGAACCTGAGACATGGCAAATTTAATTGGAGTCTAATGCCAGTGATTCTAAGGAAATAGAAGTAGACTGTGAACCACCAACAAATGATGATCCCAAACCCTTCAAGTTGAGCTCAATGACTTGGTGAGAGACCTTAACCTTCCAAAAGAAAGTGCACAGTTACTTGGCTCTAGACTGAAGGAACAACATATGCTTGGTACCATCATCGTGAAGCAGAATTCACTTGGTTCTTTGACAAAGAGGAACCTTTAGTTTTCTGTTCAAATATTTCTGGCCTTATTGAACACATGGGGATGTCATACAAAGCAGATGAATGGAAGCTTCATTGATTCTTCTAAAAGAAGTTTGAAGGCTGTACTTCTTTACAATGGCAACATAGCTGCATCTGTGCCAATTGGCCATAGTGTCCAAATGTCAGAAACTTACGCAAATATGAAGACACTAATATCCGCAATCAAGTACCAGAATTTCAATTTTCTCATTTGTGGCGATTTAAAAGTTATTGCTCTCCTATTTTTGTGTCTTTGGGATAGTAGGGCAGACAGCCAGCACTGTGAACAAAAAAACTGGCCACCAAGAACCAGCTTCTTACCCGGAAATCACAACGTGAGAACTGCGCCACTAGTTGACCCCAAGAAAATTCTTCTGCCACCACTCCACATCAAATTAGAGCTTATGAAAAATTTTGTGAAGGCCTTGAACAAGTATGGAACTGCTTTCGGAGTCAGAGTTTCCTCAAAGGCAAGCTAAAAGCAGGAATCTTTGTTGGCCCTCAGATTCGGGAATTGATACAGCATTAGCAGGTGTCGAAAAAATGATCCAAGACCTGATTTCAAGTTTCCATCAACGTGGGTCTAAAATGAGTGTGAAGATGCACTTTTTGCACTCACACCTTGACTATTTTCCCAACAATTGTGGGGACTACAGTGAGGAACAAGGGGAGCAGTTCCATAAGGATATTTGCACCATGGAAACTTGATACCATGGCAACTGGAATGTCAGCATGATGGCGGATTACTGCTGGTCATTGAAACGTAATGGTCTCGATGCACAGCACAAGTGAAAATCAAAGCAGTCCTCCTTCCTTTGATTCAATATGTAGGCTAGGAGCATATTTTTTTTAATAAAATCATTTGAGTTGATTCATGTTGATTAGGAATTCATTTTTTTTTTTTTAACAAGTTGGCCATCTCCCACCGAGGCAGGGTGACCCAAAAAAGAAAGAAAATCCCCAAAAAGAAAATACTTTCATCATCATTCAACACTTTCACCTCACTCACACATAATCACTGTTTGTACAGAGGTGCTCAGAACACAACAGCTTAGAAGCATATACCTGTAAAGATACACAACATATCCTTTCATATGTTTGTAAAACTAACAGAATGTGCTTTTCCATGATTACTTTCCTAATTTTAATAAATTAACAATTTATTAAAAATTCATATTTTTTATTTTAATTAATTTGTATTTTTTTTCAAAATCCTTACATGATAGAGCAGAATGGTTTAGATATTTACAGCCAGAAGCCCAAGAATATGTAAGATTGCAACCATGAATAAAAATAAAAATTAAAAACATTCCAAATGAAGACCAGCGTAATAAATTTCTTAAACTTTCTGTATTTTGTAATTTCCAAAAGAGTAATATGATAACTATCATTTTTTTTTTTTAGCACATCGGCCATCTCCCACCAAGGCAGGGTGACCCAAAAAAGAAAGAAACACTTTCACCATCATTCGACACTGTCACCATCATTCACACATAATCTCTGTCTTTGCAGAGGTGGCCAGATACGACAGTTCATCCCAAATCCAGTATCCCAAACTCCTCCTTTAAAGTGCAGGCATTGTACTTTCTACCGCCAGGACTCAAGTCTGGCTAACCAGTTTCCCTGAAACCCTTGAAAAATACGCATTACCCTGCTCATACTCTAACAGCTCATCAAGTCCCAAAAACCATTCGTCTCCATTCACTCCAAACTTGTTCACACGTGCCTGCTGTATGTCCAAGCCCCTTGCACACGAAACCTCTTTCATCCCCCTCCCGCTATCCTTTTCTAGGACAACACCTACCCCTCCCTCCCTCTACTACAGATCTATACACCCTCCAAGTCATCCTGTTTTGCTCCATCCTCTAAATGACCAAACCACCTCAACAGCCCTTCTTCAGTCCAATGAATAATACTTTTAGTAGCTCCACATCTAATTTCCACACTACGAATTCTCTGCATAATATTTACACCACACATTGCCCTTATACACGACATCTCCACTTCCTCCAGCCTCCTCCTTTCTGCAGCATTTATATCCCATACTTCACACCCATTTAAGATTGTTGGTACTGCTGTACTCTGATACATTCTTTTCTTTGCCTCCATGGATAACTTTCTTTGTCTCCACAGATACCTCAATGCACCACCAACCCTTTTTCCTTCATCAGTTCTATGGTTAACCTTGTACATACTTCATAAACCCATCCACTGATGAGTCTTCTCTCAAATAGCTGAACACATTCACTTCTTCCCTACTCCCTCCCTCCAATGTGATATCCAGTTTTTCTTTACCTAACTCATTTGATACCCTCCTCACCTTATGTTATCTATGTTCACTTTTATTTTTTTTAAATTCAAATAGATGTAAGCATGTTATTCTTTTTTTTCTGGTTTAATTATTTTTTTTTTAACACGTCTGCTGCTTCCCACTAAGGCAGGGTGTCCCAAAAAGACAGAAAAACCCAAAAAGAAAGAAAAAACATTCATCATCATTCAACACTTTCACCATTACTCATACAGAATCACTGTCTTTGCAGAGGCGCTCATTTACGACAGTTTAGAAGTCCCTCCATACTGCCAATATTCTAAATCCTGCCTTTAAAGTGCAGGCATTGTACTTCCCATTTCCAGGACTCAAGTCCAGCTAACTGGTTTCCCTGAATCCCTTCACAAAATATTACCCTGCTCTCCCTCCAACATTTTGTCAGGTCCCATAAACCATTTGTCTCCATTCACCCATATCTAACATGCTCACTGCCATAAAGGCTTAGTGCTTCTTTTTGAGTATAATAATAATAATCACTACCATAAAGATAGAATTCAAGTGCATGCATTTGTTGGCAGTTTATTTTTATTCATTGCTCTTTTTATTACTTTGTTCTTGCCATTTGCATTGTCTTGATGCTGGTGAAGGGTTGTTGGTCTGAGGAAGTCGAGCCATTTTTCTCTTCCTTGGATCAAACCTGATTACCTTCCATTTCCCAGGTGCTGTGTAACCAACAGATTTAGTATTTTACAGTGAACATGTTACTATGCATATTTGCACGCCTCTGGCAAGACAGTCATAGTGTGAATGATGGTGAAAGTGTTTCTTTTTCAGGTCACTCTGCCTCAGTGAGAGACGGCCAGTGTATTAAAAAAAAATGTTAATTTAAAATTTGGTACAATATTTTTCAGATACTTTTTGTCCCTCCAATCACGGCCCCTTGACCCTCGGAGCCGTAAAAAACTGGAAGAAATTCGCTCTTTGTATCAGTATCTCCAGAGTCAGATGGTGGAAATAAATACTAGACTTCACCTTGATTGGGCTGCTTTTACAAATAATATGAACAATAAAAAGTAAGTGGACTTTATTGAAGCTATGCAATACCAACAAGTTGATGAATAAGACACACAGTCAACACTTGGGAATCTTAATTGTCAGCAATAAATATTCCCATATTTTGCATATTAAATGGATTTAACCTCAAATGAAGAAGATTAGGGAATAAAATGTCACAATAAAATCTTGTTCTACACCTCTGTCTTTTCTTTATTTCTCATGACACTAAGACTTGTTTCCTGGTTTACCTTGTTTTGATATTGGCAGTAAATATTACGCTTAGTTCTCCATGGGGAAGTGGAACATAATTCTTCCTCCATAAGCAATGCGTGTCATAAGAAGTGATAAAATGCCGGGAACATGAGGCTGCTAACATTTTTAGGGCCACCCTTCTTTGGTGGGATACGGCCAGTTTATTGAAAGAAAAAAGATTATGCTTAGTCTTTTCTTTTCCATTGTTGACTGGAGTTTATCTTGAGCTAACTTATGTTGCTGTGATATATCTTTGGTTCTTCTATTGCTTTGGATAATTTGTATATTTCATGTTTTTTCAGCTTTCATTTGGAGAGAAATTTTCATAGTTCTGCTTGTTTTCCTGTTCTCCAGGGTTTAGTTTGCTTTGGACATTTCCCTGGCTCTTCTTGAATTTTGCTCAATTGTATTGTTTCTTAAATAATTCATAGTCTTTTTTTTTTTTTTTTTTTTTCATTCCTTTCTGGGTGGATACATACTATAGTTATTTTCTATAAAATGTATTTTTTGTTAATATATTTGGGTGTCTGGAACGGATTACTACACTTGTCTGGCACCTCTTAGTATTTTGGCTTGAAAAAGGCTATCATTTTCTAGATGGTATAAATCTTGAAAATTGGTTTAGGCTTGTGATTGTCAGTTTGCAGGAGCATAGTTAAGCTTTTGGTGTTGCACCTTAAATATTTACTCTGTCATAAAGTGTTAAAAAGTTTGTGGTTGTAGCAATTAATACTTTGTGTAAACCATTTCATTTTCAACCACTCCTTGAAAAGTAAAACTTCTAGTGTCCTTTCAGAAACTTTTTTCACTACTGTCAGCACAGCTTTCACATTCTTTAACAGAAAACTTGAGTTACCTGCATCAGAGACACTCTATCAAGCTCTTCGAAAATGCAACAGCCTTCGGCGAATGTGCGAGAGACAGGTAGATACACTGTGTGACAGACTCAAGGCCCTTCAGATCAGTTTTCTGACTTTTGGGCTTTCATCCCATCGGCAGTATGAAGAGTAAGTATTTTCCACATATTATATCTAAAATGTTGTAATTTGGTGGGAGACAATCATTGTACTAAAATAATGTGTGTGTGTTTGTGTTGTGTGTGTGCATGGTTTTGTGGGTGTTTTGTGCGTATGTATTTTTTTTTTTAACATGTCGGCCCTTTCCCATCGAGGCAGGGTGACCCAAAAAGAAAGAAAAAAAACTTTCTTTATTCAGTACTTTCACCATCATTCATACATAATCACTGTCTTTGTACAGGTGCTCAGATACGACAGTTTAGATGTCCCTCCAAATAGCCAATATCCCAGACCCCTCCTTTAAAATGCAGGCATTGTACTTCCCACCTCCAGGGCTCAAGTACGGCTAACCAGTTTCCCTGAATCCCTTCACAGAACATTACCCTGCTCACACTCCAACAGCTTGTAAGATCCCAAAAACCATTCGTCTCCTTTCACTCCTATCTGACATGCTCATGCACGCTTGCTGGAAGCAAGTGTGCATGAGCATGCATATGCTTAATGAGTGTGTACATGCTTAATGAGAGTGTACATGCTTAATGAATGTATACATGCTTAATGAGTGTGTACAGGCTTAATGACTACATCATAACTCAAAAAAAAAAAAAATCCAAAACTCCTGGGGTCACTTATCAATTTAGTGCATCCATCACTGTCTGCAAAATAACCTCTGCTTGTCATGTCATCATGCTGCAAGGAAACCTCTACTCACAACGTTGTTTTTGGGTGGCTTTTTTTGAAAACTAGGTTCAGAAATTTTATGAGAAAAAGATGGAAAAACTCCATATATGAAAATTTTTTCACTGCTTAGCAGTGCACAAGCATATTTTGCCGTAACAGAACTACAGAGGAATTTAATTTATGAATGCATGAGTTACAGTAATTTGCACTTAGTGTATATGTGAGGTCCAAAAGAAATAATATTAAAGGAAAGGTTTGGGATATTGGTTGTTTGGAGTGACATCTAAACTGTCATATCTGGGTGCCTCTGCAATGACTGTGATTATGTGTAAATGATGGTGAAAGTGTTTCCTTTTTTGGGTCACTCTACCTTAGTGGGAGACAGCCGATGTGTTAAAAAACTATGTATTATTTTATAAATGTTGATCTGCAGTCATGAACATGTGTGACATCCTTTGTACCATTGTTTATTATACCATATCACTTTCATGGAATACAAATTTGTCAGTTGAAACACCAGATTGCAGCTCTAGCAAGTTGGAGGACCCCTGTGTGTAGTAAAGATAGCAGTACATGGCAAACAATTTTGCTCCATATATCACATTTTTTAATACAGTTGCAAGAAAATAGATGTTGTAACTACAAGAAAACTTGGTGGTGGTAGTGTTTTGTCTGCCAGGAAATGATTTATTATGTATGTTTTTGACAGATAAGGACCCATTTAGTAATGAAATAACTTCTGTCATACAAAACTTTTATGTCACATGCCATCAGTTATCAACCATCAGCACTACCACTATCCACCACCATAGTGCCACACCTCACCACTGCAACCAACTACCATTCACCACCCATTATTACTACTGCATTATTAAATTTTATTTGATTTCAGTGATGATTGTCTGGCTAACCTTGAGAGAGCACTGAGGGAGACCACACTGAGTACAAGTCCTCGCCTAACTCTACTTAAAATGCTCCCTCCTCAGAAGCAGACCAAGCTACAGAAGGTTCTCTCTCAAAGAAAGATCATTCCTCTGAGGTAAGTAAAATTTATTTTAACCTCTTTTAGCTTCAGAAATGCTTAGAAGTTTTCAGGCAGGAAGTATAGAACAAAGCCAGTGATAGTGAAAGTTTCTATCTTTTTTGATCACCTTGCCTTAGTCACTTAGTGGGAGATGGTCGGTGTTTTTTTTTTTTTTTTTTTTTTTTTTTTTTTTTTTTTTTTTTTTTTTTTTCCAACAAGTCGGCCGTCTCCCACCGAGGCAGGGTGACCCAAAAAAGAAAGAAAATCCCCAAAAAGAAAATACTTTCATCATCATTCAACACTTTCACCACACTCGCACATTATCACTGTTTTTGCAGAGGTGCTCAGAATACAACAGTCTAGAAGCATACACATATAAAGATACACAACATATGGTCGGTGTATTAACAAAAATTTAATATAGGAGCACTGCAGTAGACCTGTTGGCCCATGTAAAGTGAGTCCTTCTCATGCCTAACTCTCATCTAATGTAAAAAATTGCTTCTACAACCTTACTAGACTATAACCAAAATCAATTTTTTGAGTTCTTGAACTGAAGTGAATTCAAGTTCCTGAATTGAATGTCAATTAATGTGCAAAATAGTACCTATAATGTCATCTAATGTGTATTAATAGTACCTATAGACTTACTAGACTATATCCCAACTA
Organism: Cherax quadricarinatus; assembly: GCF_038502225.1. Taxonomy (NCBI): domain Eukaryota; kingdom Metazoa; phylum Arthropoda; class Malacostraca; order Decapoda; family Parastacidae; genus Cherax; species Cherax quadricarinatus. The sequence continues at coordinate 4,917,352 of NC_091302.1, read as the reverse complement.
ATTATTTCTTTTAATAATGTACAGTGATACACCCTTGTAGTCTTAAGTTTGGCCAAAATGCTCTGCATAACTATAGGCTTGCAACAAGCTCTCTAAGTGTCACCCATTTCTGTATAAACAATGTATCATGTTAAAATAAACTTGGATTTACTCAAATTAGTTTAACCTATTTTTAAAACTACTCAAGTTGTTAGCTTACATAACACAGTTTGTTCTGCTCACCTGCAACTTGTGCTGAAACAGTTTTTTCCTCTGGCCTCTCTAAATCTGAATTTATCTAACTTGAATCCATTGTTTGGTTTGCTTAGTCATATAAGTGTTCAAAAATACAACACTCATAAATAATTGTCCTTAATAAGTGCCAAGTTAAACCAGACAAAATACAGTTTGTTGTAACTGATATCCCTTCCACAGGAAATGCTCAAACATACCCAAGATGGATCTCACTTCGCTTGAAACCCTCTCCTTATCTTATGGTCAAAATGGGTTACCGGATAGATCTACATCACAGCAAATGCAGCAGTCGTTTCCCTCTAACTTGGACGGTTCCATGTCCACATCCTTTGGGCCACAAACATTTTCTACTCCCAATAGAATTAGTAAATTGTCATCTGTGAAAGATGGTGTTGAAACACCTAAAAATGCAGTGACCGTAAGAGGTATACCTGGTAATGTAAAGGCTTCTGTTGACCAGACATCAAGTCAGTTTGTTCCTTTACCACAAGTTGGTAGCGATATGTCTTCCATTTCCAACGCAGGATCCAAAAATAATAAATTTTCAGCATTATGTGTGCCTACAGCAAATAAAACCTCTGGTTTTACCTTTAGTAGTGTAAGTGGTGGTAATAACAGAGTAATTGGAAATGAATCTGTTGGTATTGCCAAGCCTCAGTATGAAGATGTAACACCACCTCAGACCCCAGACAATAAACTGGTAACTGGGATGAAAGCTGCAAGTCCATTACTGGCCTTATCTTCATTAGTGTCCAAAGTGCCAACTACTACAGCCGTTGATGCAACCCCACCAAGCTCCGCCTCACATTCTGAGGTGAAGTCTATATTTGGGGATGCATTTAGCATAAACCTGACATCTGATGTTGCTAAAAGTTTAACAACAGATGCAGCAGCCATTTCTTTGAAGGATTTCACTCCTAAATCTTTATCTTCACTGAAAACCACTTTACCGTCTTCAGTTCCATTTTCTTTTACACCTTTCTCTCCTCCAACCACTGTCTTCTCTGCTGTCTCGGCAGGAAACTCATCTGCTAAGGCACAGGATGCACCTTCTGGAAGTTTTCTCTTTAAGCTTCCCTCAACAGCAGTTGAATCAACCAGTACAACGACTGCCTCTCAGTTCTCTGCAGCATCTCAGGCAAATGTAACTTCAAGCTCATTTGCTTTCAAATCTACAACTCTTAGCACTACAAATAGTGATACTCCATTTATTTTCAAGTCCTCCACACCAGCCAGTGGTCAGCTGACTTCAGTATCCTCTACAAACTCTGAAGGGTCATTGTCTGGGCCAGGAAGTTCTTCAGTTTCATCATCACTGTCCAAGCCAAGCAATCTCTTTAGTGGTATGATACCTGGAACAGTTGATATTTCTTCTAATTCATCCCTAACTATCACTGCTATACCATTTACTAGCCCAGACTTGGCAGGAGCCTCCATCTCTAGCTTGCCTTCTACTAGTTCTGAAACAACACCTACTGCTGAATCAGATTCGGCCTCCTCAGCATCAACTGATTCAGACACGGTTTCAAATGCAAATATTGGATCAGATAATGTTCCCTTTCAAAGTGGTTCTATTTCCTTTAGATTGGAAACATCAGCTGCAGATGAACTTGAAATTCAAGCAGCACCTACTAGTACTTTAACAGCAGTTCCCTTGGTATCATCTTCCTCTAGTATTTTCAATAAACATACTAGTAGCGTGACTGGCAGAGGCTTAACCAAAGCACCTTCAGATGATGCCCCTGAAACATCCCAAGAATCAGAATCCTCAGGTTTGTTTGAAAATAACAGATCTCCAACATCTTTGAAACTATTTTCATTACCCACATCATCATCTAGTATATTTGGAGGCTCATTAGGTATGACAGGGGGTTTATTTGGTAGTGCATCTGAAGCCTCTGGAAGTATTGCTGCTAGTAATACTACTGCTACTGTTACTACTATAACTACTACTGCTGCAGCTACGAAGTCTAGTAGTATTTTTGGAGGTATGACGTCATCTATAAGTATGTTTGGCAGTGAATTAGGATCATCAAATGGAAACAGTTTAGGAGGCACACCTTCATCTACTGATAGTTTAGTTAATTCCATTAGCAGTACCTCTTCCTCAACAACAAGTGCAGGGATTTTTTCTCCAACTCCAGGTAGAGGGCTTTTTGCAAGTTCATCCATATCTAGTGGAGGGCTTTTTTCAAGTACAGCCACAACATCAAGTGGAGGGCTTTTTGCAGTTGCATCCACAACTTCTAGTGGAGGGTTTTTTGCAAGTACGGCCACAACCTCTAGTGGAGGGCTTTTTTCAAGTACAGCCACAACATCAAGTGGAGGGCTTTTTGCAAATACAACCACAACTTCTAGTGGAGGGCTTTTTTCAATTACAGCCACATCATCAAGTGGAGGGCCTTTTTCAAGTACAGCCACAACAAGTGGAGGGCTTTTTTCAAGTACAGCCACAACAACAAGTGGAGGGCTTTTTTCAAGTACAGCCACAACAACAAGTGGAGAGCTTTTTTCAAGTACAGCCACAACAACAAGTGGAGGGCTTTTTTCAAGTACAGCCACAACATCTAGTGGAAGCCTATTTGGTACAACATTGTCGCTTGGAGGTGGTCAAGGCACAGGTTCCATTCCTACAACTAGCAGCATATTTGGCAGTTCTCTCTCGAGTGCATCATCTACAGGCAGTCTCTTCGGTGCATCATCATCTGCCGTCTCTAGCCCTACAGTAGGACAAACTTCTGCTTTTGGAACCACAACAACAAGTTCTGGCTCAGCATTTAGTTCTCCAAGTACTGCTACCAGTGGCTTCAGTGTAAATACTACATCAACCACAGGAGGATCAGCTTTTGGACAGACAGCAACACAAAGTTCATCCGGATTTGGACAAAATTCTCAAAGTTCTGGTTCTTTGTTTGGGACACCAACCACAACAGGATCAGTATTTGGCAATTCTGGTCAAAGTGGTTCATTGTTTGGCAGTGCTACATCACAAGGAACAGGAATATTTGGTGGGACACCTACACAGTCATCTGGGTCATCTGTATTTGGTCAACCTACAATAAGTTCAGGATTCAACAGTGGAAGTGATGGATCAGTATTTGGCCAAAGCTCAGCAGCCAGCTCTTCTCCATTTTCCACAACCAGGTAATGTAATTGCTCAGCCCATCCTCGAGATAAAGAATGCATGTATTGCTTCTATTTATTTAAGATAGTAACAGCTTCCTCAGAGCCAGACATAAGCTGTCCCTTTATGTATTTTTGTTATTGGCAGTTAATTTAAATTAATGATGGTTAGATTCGGTGGTTGTATCAGCCCCTACATCTCAGTCTTGAGAAAGGAAATGTTGCCCAAATGTAGGCTGTCATAGGAAAAAGAATAAAAGTTCTATTTGGAAACAAAAGAAGAACAGCTTTCCCAGTTAAGTGAGGTAGATCTTCCCAGGTAAACTCCACCTAAACCCAAGCAGAGCCAGACACTTACACCCCACTAGTCAGTGACTGGACTCTACCCACTGCCAGAGAATATCCTCAGTGAAAAAAAGTTCTTGTTTGGAGCCATGATCTATTATCCAGCAGGATAAAAAAATGGGAGAAAATGTGGGAATTTGTCACCAATGCTCAGAGCTGAGCATGGTACCTGAACAGCGAGGCTGAAGCAGAAATTTTATTAGGTCGAAGCTAACTGGGAATGACATTAAATTTTAAGCCTCATCTGGCATCATGCAGAAATCAATTCGCTGTTATGTGTTGAATAAGACACACTTGCTGTTTCTTGGATTGCTTGGATTGTTATATATTGGCATTACTAAAATAAAGTAATGGTCTTTTTATATGTACAGGAAGGCCCCACTTATACAGCTGGTTAGGTTCCAGGCTACCGCCGTAAAGCGGAAACTGCCGTAAAGTGGAACACCCTTTTTTTCCACTTACAAATGCATACAAACTCTAGATAACAAGTTTACACTAACATATATTAAGTTAGCAATAGAACCAGGCATCAAAAAACAATAAAAAAGTACAATACACACATAGTGCACTCATTACTTACCTTAAAATATTTATAGTCTTAATCTAGGGTGAGACAAGTAGTATTTATTGTAAGAAATCAAGTGTGGTATGTATGGTAGTCAGCCAGGCTACCATACCAGGCCACCCCACCCACACATACAATTCCATGATATTTAAGCATCCCAGAGCGATAAAATGTATATACAGTTCACTCATTACTTACCTTAAAATATAGGGTGAGATGAGTAGTATTTACTGTAAAAAATCAAGTGTGGTATGTATGGTAGTCAGCCGGGCTACCATACCAGGCCAACCCACCTACACAATATTCTATTACATATAAGCATCCCAGAGTGATAAAATGTATATACAGTTCACTCATTACTTACCTTAAAATATTTGTAGTCTTAATGTAGGGTCAGGAGTAAGTAAATGAGATAAAACGAATAAATGAGAGAGAGAAAGAATGAGTGCATGAGAGAGTACAGGCGCAGAGTTATGTAAACAAACCATGCGAAGGTAAGTTTTGTAAACGAAGTGTACACGTCTGGTTTGTGTACAAGTTACATTGTGTACAGGTTGTCTCTACATTGATACGGTAGAATAAATAAAGAAGAACACTCCTATTCTCATGTAACATCATTTTGAGAAGAAATGATGCTCTGAGTGAAGGCAATGGAAATAAGTCACTCTGACTTTTTTGGGTTATCCCAGGTTCTCTACACATATGTTGTTATGTATGATAATCTATGTGACTGTATTTGTGTATACCTGAATAAACTTACTTACATACATACGAAAGGAATAATTTTCTACAGTTTCCCCCAGTAACACATTTTCTCTTATGTTAGATTAGAGAAAATGTTATTCTTGGCATCACTTGTACAAGTTATCTGGCTACCACATCTCATATTTATGTTTATTTATTCTATTGTAGGGTGTATTTATCATCTTTTTATGTTATGTATCGTGTTTATTATATAATTTTGAAAAAAATATCATGGATGGATTAATGAAACTGTGTATATTAACGTAATATACAACATTTTAATGAGACTCGGTGATTATTACTATTATCATTTCTAATATGGCATCACTTATGCAAGTCGTCTGCTACCACATCTCATATTTATGTTTATTTATTCTATTGTGGGGTGTATTTATCATCTTTTTATGTTATGTATCGTGTTTATTATATAATTTTGAAAAAATATCATAGATGGATTAATGAAAATGTGTATTTAACGTAATATACGACATTTAAATGAGACTCGATGATTATTATTATCATTACTAATATGACGTCTGGAGACGTAAGACACTCTTACTGATTTTAATGTGTACCTGCATGCCAGCACAGTATGTAAGTTTATTTAAGTACAGGTATACATACGTATAATTATCAGAGTATATATAAAATATGAAATAACTTTTAAAAACATTTGAAATTTTGGAGTTTCCAGACAAAATGGAGAGACTTAGTGCTTACTGAGCTCACAAAGAATGTAAACAAACAGGGTGGGGCGCGGTGATAGTATTAGAAAGTCAGGTGGGGGGAGCCGTATAGCGAGTTTTGGTCATAATTTGAAATGACCGTATTAGTGGAACGCCGTAAAGTGAAACGCCATAAAGCGGGGCCCTCCTGTACAGTAGTTTAGACATTGTTGCTTTCTAACAATAGTAAACTAAGAAAATTAAGTAACAGTTGCTCTAATACAATTTATTTTGTAACCTAATAATAAGAATGTAGCATAAATAACCATAGCTATCACTAGAAACATCACCACAAAAAAATGTACGTAATGTTAAAGGATAGGGTTATTTTTAGAAGATTAATTATAATCTTTAAGAGGTTTTATTATTAGTAAATGAACTCTTAATAGGGTGAAAATAATGAGTAGATTTTATGTTACTGTGTCAACCAGACACTATAGCTATAGAAAAAAATACAGAATTGAAATCACTTGTCCATTTTGTTTGATGCTTTCACCATTTATCTAGCTATTTTTTTTTTTTCCATTATTCCCAAAATCCATTCAGTGAGAGTCCCTTAATTAGAGAGTTTACTGTATTTATGTTTTTCACCATTAGAAACATGATATTGTGTGTTTGGTACGTACTTGATTTGTTTGTAGAACATAATTTCATAATTTATTTATAATTATACAGTACTATATTGCTATTGTTAAATTATATCTTGGGAAATAACAGATAAGTATGTATTCATCATGAATGTGCAAAGCCTAAGATGATGGCTTTTTGTTTGTTACAAATATCATAAGTTACGATTGAAAATACGGTATGTAATAAAGTTACACAGTTTTTGTTTCTTCTGGTAGACAAGTAGTTCAAAGTTACCAGCCTTTTGTGTGACCAGGACTGTTGGACCACAAATTTAAATCCTGCTTCCTCCCTAGGGTTTCTACATTCATGATGAATTTCTCAGTTATTTCTCTATTTAAGTCATTTAATAAAAGCTCAAGCATTTTTATTGTGTGTTACAGCACAAGTAAACCCGAGACTTCGCTGTTTGGATCCTCAGCAGGATTTGGAGCAGGTGGGTGTTATTGGATTATGATCATCCAATCATCCTAGACTTTTACTACCTTACACTATAACACTCTTGGAAAATCTAAATTGATATGATTTTTTTTTTTTAAAACACTGGCTGTCTACCACCAAGGTAGGGTGACCCAAAAAAGAAACACTCACCATCATTCAGTCTATCATTGTCTTGACAGAGGCACACCAATACTACAGTTCAGATGCTCCTCCAGATAGCAAATATCCCCACCCCTCCTTCAGAGTGCAGGCACTGTATTTTCCACCTCCAGGAATCAAGTCTGGTTAACCATTTTTCCTGAATCCCTTCACAAGTGTTACCTTGTTCACATTCCGACAGCTCAAGTCCCAAAAAATTTGAGTTGTTTTCTGGAATAGTTTTTATGGATTTTTGGTATCATTTGATAGAATGGAAGATAATTTTGGTTGGTTTTAGGACCAGAAGTAGTGGAAATACATATTAAATTTTTGCCAATTTTCCTGAGAACAGGTAAAGCCCCTCTACACCCCCTAGTCTGTTTTATGGGTTTTTAATATTCTGATTCAATTATTGGGACAACATAAACCGTAACCACTCATTCCTGGTTATATTTTATTATCCAGGAAATAGAGTAAATCTTCTGATTTTGTGTGATTATGAATTAAAAATGGAAGACAAGTGTAATATAGAAGAGGCCTGGGGATGCGATTAATGAACAGAGGAAATGTTTCATTGCCAGGAATTTCTACATTGTTTATTTTGGACTCTTAATTTGTAACTAATTTTTTATTTCTCTGGTCCCATATTACCCTCTCACTGTGTTTACTTTTAGCAACATCATACTCTGTTATTTATCACATTTGCTTCTCTGTGCACTATACAGGCACAGAGAGTGGAGGAGGCTTCTTTAGTGGACTTGGTAGTAAACCAAGTGAAGAAAGTGCCAGCAAGAATGTCTTTGGCTCTACTGCATTTTCTGCCATTAAACCACAGTCCAGTGAGTTAAATTGTTTCATGACAAGTCTCTCTTTGTTTTCTCTTTATTATTTATTCAGTATTCTACTAGTTTAATATAATTAACAAATGTAGGACTTAGGTACACCAAAATAACCTTTGCTTAATTCTACCAGTCTCACCTGTTATTATATAACAATCTTTGTTCTTGTATAATTACTCGACTGTCATTACTGATCTCTCTGTTCATTTGAATATGAATGGTCCCCTAATTTAAGTCCAAAAATTATAAACTCTTTCTTCTTTCAACACACCGGCCGTATCCCACCGAGGCAGGGTGGCCCCAAAAGGAAAAACGAAAGTTTCTCCTTTTACATTTAGCAATATATACAGGAGAAGGGGTTACTAGCCCCTTGCTCCTGGCATTTTAGTTGCCTCTTACAACACGCATGGCTTACGGAGTAAGAATTCTGTTCCACTTTCCCATGGAGGTAAGAGGAAGTAAACAAGAACAAGAACTAGAAAGAAAATAGAAGAAAACCCAGAGGGGTGTGTATATATATATGCTTGTACATGTATGTGTAGTGTGACCTAAGTGTAAGTAGAAGTAGCAAGACATACCTGAAATCTTGCAAGTTTATGAGGCAGAAAAAAAAGTCACCAGCAATCCTACCATCGTGTAAAACAATTACAGGCTTCTGTTATACACTCACTTTGCAGGACAGTAGTACCTTCCTGGGTGGTTGCTGTCTACCAACCTACTACCTAGAAAAATTATAAACTTTCTTCTTTCAACAAACCACCCGTATCCCACCGAGGCAGGGTGACCCAAAAAGAAAAACGAAAGTCTCTCTTTTTAAATTTAGTAATTTATACAGGAGAAGGGGTTACTAGCCCCTTGCTCCTGGCATTTTAGCCGCCTCTTACAACATGCATAGCTTACGGAGGAAGAATTCTGTTCCACTTCCCCATGGAGATAAGAGGAAATAAACAAGAACAAGAACTAGTAAGAAAATAGAAGAAAACCCAGAGGGGTTTGTATATATATGCTTGTACATGTATGTGTAGTGTGACCTAAGTGTAAGTAGAAGTAGCAAGACGTACCTGAAACCTTGCATGTTCATGAGACAAAAACGGACACCAGCAATCCTACCATCATGTAAAACAATTACAGGCTTTCGTTTTACACTTACTTGACAGGATGGTAGTACCTCCCTGGGCGATTGCCGTCTACCAACCTACTACCTAGAGCAATTATAAACATCTTCATTTATAAATATGGCACTTAGACCCATTAAATTATTGCAGTAGCAAATGTACAGTAAAAACACAACCGTCCTTTACACAGAGAAAGTGAAGCCGATTCTTGCGATGCTTGGAAGTAATAAGAACAGTTTCAAAAGAACTAAAAAGGAATTTAAAAGAAAATTTTAAAAAAGCTGAAAGAATAAGACACCAGTAATTGTCTTATTCTTTCCAACTTTTTTTAATGTTCTTCCTTCTTTAAAATTCCTCTTTTGTCCTTATGAGGTTGCTTTTACGTATTTCTAACATCCTGTACACTATTGTTTTCTAAGCAAACTTGGAATATTCTTAACTCTGCTTAAAAAATTCACTCCACAAGCCCCAGCAGCACTCCACTGTATAGGCTGAGAGCAGGAATACATACTGGAAACTACAAAGTGGGCTCTGTCAACCCATAAATAATTACATTATGTATCCATAACAAGTATCTTCAGTGTGCCTTAACCCTTTCAGGGCTTCGGCCGTACTAGTATGGCTTACGCACCAGGGTTTTTGACGTACTAGTACGCCTAAATTCTAGCGCCCTCAAATCTAATGAGAGAAAGCTGGTAGGCCTACATATGAAAGAATGGGTCTATGTGGTTATTGTGCACGATATAAAAAAAATCCTGCAGCACACAGTGCATGATGAAAAAAAAAAAACTTTGACCGTGTTTTTGGATTAAAACAGCGACTTTGCACTGTATTTTCGTATGGTATTTATTGTTGTATTCTAGTTTTCCTGGTCTCATTTTATAGAATGGAAGACATATTACAGAAATTGAGATGATTTTGACTGGTTTTACAATGAAAAGTGCCTTGAAATTGAGCTCAAATTAGCAGAAATGTTCGATTTTTACCAAAGTTCAGAAGTAAACAAATAATGCTATGCATCCAATGCACATCAACTGGTGAGTCTAATATTTTTTCACAAGTGCGCTGATATTATTTATACCATTTCTACACTAATGCAATAGTCTGCATAACAGTAAATCTTCTATTTTTTGTGAGAATAAAAATTCAAAGTGGAAAGCTAAAGAATGTAAGAGGGGCCTTGAGACGTGACTAATGAACAGAGAAAATGTTATTTTAGTGCCAGGAATGTCTTTCTTGTTTATTCTGGACCCTATTCGGAAATTGGCATCTTTTGAAATTTGTGTGAAATTGGCAAAATTGCTAAATTCTGACCACTGTATTGGATAGTTGAAATCAGTAAATGGGTGATTTCTTGTACTCATTCTATAGAAAAATGAAGTTCTAGCAAAATAGCTATGATTTTTGTCGACTAGTACACTGGAATTGGCCGAAAATAGGGCTCAAAGTGGGCAAAATTGCCAGTGCGTAAACATCGTCGAGACCGCTAACTTTGCGAGAGCATAATTCCGTAAGTTTTCGATCAAATTTCATACTTTTGGTGTCATTATGATCGGGAAAAGATTCTCTATCTTTTTATAAGATTTTTTTTTTTTGAAATTTGGGCGACCCTGAGGACAAATCTCTGAGAAGGCCTATCGACCCTGCAAGGGTTAAGAACCATACTGATTGCACACAATGCCTGTAGAAAGCATATACAATATAGAATTAACAATAGAAATCATTGAACATTGCATAATAGTGAATTCAGTTAAAATGAATCTTTATAAAGGGACACCTGTAATATTTAGATAATTTTCTTTTGTGACACAGGTTTGTTTGGAGGTTCAAGTACAAACAGCAGTGTGTTTGGAAGCAGTGTGTTTGGAAACACTACTAGCAGTGCCAGCAACAGCAACAACACATCTGCTACTGGGCAAGTTGCTCAAAGTGGATTTGGGGTGACATCTCCTCAGAGTCCAACAGGTAATTTGCAAAAGCATTTTTTGGTCAGATAATGCCATAATTGTTAAGCTTTCACAGGCACTGTGTGACCCTTATAGTTTTAGTGCTTCCCAATGAATATAATAATAATACTTGTGATGGGAGGTGACTTCATGCTGGTGAGGGGCTCTTTGTCCAAGGAACTGGATTTATCTTCTCCTTCCTTGAGTTGAACCTGAATGCCTCCCTCTTCCCTCAAAATTTAGTGATTCCTCTTGATTAAGAATTATATATATCGGACCTGTGCAGGAAGCAGACCTGGGCTCAGGTGCAGGACTGGGCGAGGCGAGGGAACATCAAGCTGTCGTGTGTCACAACAGCTGCCTCCTGAACCTAGCTCGGACCAGCATGTCTCCATGTCCCTTCCATGGAATTTGCTAGGCTGTGTGGTCGTGTGTAGTTCTCAGAGGGGTGGGGGTGGAGGGCATGGGCAACTGCAACAGTGACAAAAGCCTGTACAGTGGTACCTTGACTTACGAGTGCCCCAGCTTACAAGTTTTCCGAGTTATGAGCCGTCGCTTTGAGTTGCAAGCCAAAATCCAAGTTACAAGCAAGCTTCAGATATGTCATCACTCACAGGAGAGAGAAAATATCAAAAACCTCGATAATGACCAGTGTGTAACATCCTTTCAGTTTTGATACCATTGGTAATGCCATCCTGCCAGAATGTTCTATAACGTATGCTCTAAATAAAGAGAAGCAATTCTGGAACATGTGTAATACGTGTTCGGCAGGCTGGCTGGTTGGGTGGCCAGCTGGCTGGCCGGCTGGCTGATTTGCCTTGGCTATCTCTATATCCTTCTGTCTGTCTGTATCTATCTCTGTCTCTGTGTGTCTATCTGTGTCTCTATCTCACAGGTGCACATAAAGACAGTTATACATTGTTACAAAAAATGCAATATCTAATAAGCATAGAGATCTCCAGTGAATACTAGAAAGGACTGCCTTTCTATCATTCAGCCTGTTACTGGGTTTTTGTAACAAATAGTCAGTCAGTATCCTGGTCCAATTATCCATTAGAATTTAGTAAGATTCAATAGTGCTTCAGGATTACAACTGGTAGGCTACTAAATAAAGAAATTAAAAGTTGTCTTGGTGTATAATATCAAAGTAAATTAGAGTAATCAATTGAATATAATATAGGATACAAATTCCTACACTTCTCTCATGTACAGTAGTATTGTGCTGAAGGCATATATCACATCTTTATGGCTTTTAAGTACCGTCTGGTACATTGTTAGCATTTAATAACATAGTACAAATATATACAAGTTTGTGTGTATGTGTGTAAGTGCTCTAAGTAGTTTGCTATGTCTCAAGACTCAACTAGACTTAACCAGTGACTGACTAAAAGTCCTCACATAAACTAACTTCTTGACCAACCTGGCAATCAGAACAGCTTGCTTAAACAATAAAACGGCTGATAAGCCGAACGGAAATGTAACAAGCAAGAGCGACACAGAATCAGGAACAAGGAGATAATATAACGACACTAAGTAGGGACCGTCTGCAGATCCTTCACAAAAGTCACAAAACTCCCATACTACTGAATCTAAGTTCAGCATTAGAAAATCCCCGACTGTGACAGTACACAGATACCAGTACAAATTAGGTCAGAAGCTACAGCGCAGGACCTGAGTTTCTCAGAGTGTCTATGAGACATACAACCTCAGTACAGCGTCGAAAATCACTAAGTCTAGGCTATGTTCTGTGAACAGTTACACAGAACCAACAACAAGAAAGCGACAGAGACGATCTTCCAATAAGAGCCCGCAACAGAGAGCTGGAGAGGGACGTCTTGTTAGAAGAACATCAAACAGACTAGCGCAGGCCAGCTAGACACCCTCCAGGTGAGGTCGGATCACCCCCCCCCCCCCCCGATCACGTGACTCTTCGTGGACTGCTGCTACCCAGCAACACAGAAGCCGGCAGCGAAACAAGTGAAGTGAAAACTACAGTAGTTAGACAATGCTGTCAGCTACTTAACACTCGAACTATGAGCACTGAATATATAAATGTTACATCCTACCTAATAATATAACTAAGTCAAATAATAATTTTTTTTTTTCAACAAACCGGCCGTATCCCACCAAGGCAGGGTGGCCCAAAAAGAAAAACGAAAGTTTCTCTTTTTAAATTTAGTAATTTATACGGGAGAAGGGGTTACAAGTCCCTTGCTTCCGGCATTTTAGTCGCCTCTTACAACACGCATGGCTTACGGAGGAAAAATTCTGTTCCACTTCCCCGTGGAGATAAGAGGAAATAAACAAGAACATGAATTGGAAAGAAAATAAAAGAAAACCCAGAGGGGTGTGTATATATATGCTTGTACATGTGTGTGTAGTGTGCCCTAAGTGTAAGTAGAAGTAGCAAGACATACCTGAAATCTTGCATGTTTATGAGACAGAAAAAAAGGACACCAGCAATCCTACCATCATGTAAAACAATTACAGGCTTTCGTTTTACACTCTCTTGGCAGGACGGTAGTACCTCCCTGGGTGGTTGCTCTCCACCAACCTACTACCTAGTCAAATAATAATATAAAGCAATATATGTATTTACGATTTAGCTAATATCACAAATATAAGCAATATAAAATTATATGAACAGGTAATATACATTATATACATTGTGACCCATTCAGGGGTTGCAATATACATAGTGTAATTTGTCGTGTGGGGTTCGGTAAGGAGATCAGAGGGTTGAAGGTAAACACCTTGTTGGATGGTAACACTATATATTGTCACACTGTGGATGAGAGGTGGGAGCCAGGGCCTGCTGTGTTCTTGCCTGTTCGTAGGTGGTCCGTCGAGTGAGACCGAGGTAGCTCGTCTCACTGCCTCAAGCTGTACCTCGTGATGTCATACAGTCACAGGCCTAAGGGATCTTCTATATAAACACATGGATGGTACTATGATACGCTATACAACACATATAAGGGGATCAGCAACTATGCTGACAGCTCGGTCATGTTACGTATGTCGTCTCGACATACACTACTATGCTATAGGCTGAACAGGCAGGTGGTTCTGGGCTGATTCTATACAATAACAAATTCATATATATCTTAGAACTAATGGATGGTATCATACTGGATGTTAACAAAATGAGTTTTACGTAATGGGTGCTAATGTAATCACTTTTAACGTAATGCATTACAAACTATAAGAACAAATCATTGTACAATATGGAATGGAATTGATTAATCGATCTGTATTCATGCACTCTACGGATTCTGAGGAAATAAATATATATATATATACAAGGTGAAATTAACAGCAAAGGCATCTGGTGCACACTCAGATCATTACTGTCAAATTCTCAGAATACGGAGGGAACGTGAACACGAAAAAAAAAAATATTCCTGAAAAACTGATCAGTTAATAACAAAACACACAGTTGACAATTTCCTTCATCTCTGACATCTAATTATACAGGCTGTTTACATCTAAACCCAATTCTGCGAGGGCAAGGTTTACGTATGCAGAATGATTATCTCTGGGAGGATCGAATTCCTCTGCAATGGCTAACACATGCCTTGACTGAGGACAGTCTGAACGAGTATCTACAAAAGATACAGCTACATGGACGATCTGAATGAGTATCTACAAAAGATACAGCTACATTCACTAGTGACTGTGAAATTACTAACTCTTCTGCTAGGAGTACTCAACTCGACTATTCGATACAGTAATTCTTGGCTCATTACAAAGTCACTAATGGGTGCTGGTGGCTTCACAGTAAGAATAAGATCTTCCTGGAGCAGGAATCGAATCACACCAGGACACAAGGGATCGGCTCTTTCTTACTGGAGGAATGAACAAACTCGGTGGAGTGGATGACTCTCCCCGGTTGAAAAAATAACGCTATAACACGCAATATGAGCAAGGGAGAAAGAATCTACTATCTCTCACTGCAAACACAGGGAAAAAGATATGAGCACGGTGAACAATACTGATATTCGATCTGAGTCGCACACAGTGACACAAGGTATCAGCTATGAAGAAACTTCACTTACAAACGTTAACAACATGTGAAAGTTACTCGAGAAATAACTTCTTACACTGCACGAATTACTGTCAACTAGGATGGGATCACCATCTGGAACACAAGGGACAACAGCAACATTCAAGTGAGTACACTAGCCAAAGAAACGTCTTTCTGCAACGGCTTGTGGCATCAGCAAGAGATGGCATAACTCGTTGCAAGTAAAGTTCTTCTCAAAGCGTCCCCTGGGAAGGAACGAGTACTTGAACAAGTCGCCATCGCAAGGATAGTAGTCTCATCACTCTCCTGCGTGCACGATATTGTGGCTGGAGTCCAGACAGGAGTGACAGTATTACTAGTGCCTGACCGCTCGGCTACGTTAATAAGTAATTCACGGATCTGTAGGGGCTTAATCTGAACTTCACATTTCGCAGCACTTTAACAAATCTCAGATACAAGCTGTGAGAACTAACACATTGCTCAGGGGCTAGGTATTGTATTACAGACAGTAAGGGAATACTGGTACTGTGGACTGATTCATATTGACTTTGACTGGCATGATACACTAAGTGAACATTCAAAAGTGACTGGGACATCTTCTCAGAGAACTTACTCAAGTGCATAAGGCAAAAAAAAAAATAGAAAGAATAAAAGAAAATGTAACCGAGGAACACACAACACAGTGAGCTTAAATGGGAAGAAAATGCTTAACTATTCTGCATAAGTAATTAAAAATTGACAGGTCACACTGTAAGCAAGGAAACTCACACAAGAAAATACTCAACTGAATAAACGACACTTTGAAAATCAAGAGAACTTGTACTTTTCTCAAATCTAATTTGCTCAACTTTATTTTAAAATCGAATGAATGGTGCAGAGAGTTGTCTTTACTCTCAATGCAATAGGGAAATTCAACAATAAAATGATGAATCAATCAAAAAATGTTAAATTGGACTCAATAAAGCTTGTACAAAATGAAAACAAACTGGGTAACAATTCACTAAAAGAAAAGAAAATGGCACACAAAGAATAAAATATTATGCACAGAACAGAGCATGAGAAACTGCACTGAAATAAACTGTAGCAATACTGCAAATAACAATTGCTAATCAAAAGTACTGCACAACACTACACAAATTTTCTGAAAGAAAAATTTTAATGACAACACAATGCTTGCACAAGAATTATTGCAAAATGAGTCAATGTGCAATAATAAAAAAAAATTACACACACAAGAAAATACAGTTTACAAGGAAAGAAAATATAGCAAGGAATGAACTGAGTGAACACTTTAACTCTTAACTGCAGCTTAAACAACACTTACTGAACAAGCAAAAGAAAAAGAAGAAAACCATCAAAGTGGGATGTTTGAATGTGTGTGGGTGTGTGAATAATAAGAAAGAGATGATAGTGAATATTGTGAATGAGAAGAAGCTGGATGTCCTGGCTTTAAGTGAAACAAAGCTGAAAGGGGTGGGAGAGTTTCAGTGGAGAGAAATAAATGGGATTAGGTCAGGGGTTTCAAACAGAGTTAGAACTAAAGGAGGAGTAGCAATAACGTTGAAGAATAAGTTATGGCAGGAAAAGAGGGAATATAAATGTATAAATTCAAGGATTATGTGGTGTAAAATAAGGGTTGGATGTGAAAAGTGGGTTATAGTAAGCATTTATGCACCTGGAGAAGAGAGAAGTGTAGAGGAGAGAGAAAGAGAAAGAAATTTTGGGAAATGTTGAGTGAGTGCGTCGGGAGTTTCGAAGCAAGTGAGAGAGTACTTGTGGTTGGGGATCTCAATGCTAAAGTGGGTAAAAATGTTGTAGAGGGAGTAGTAGGTAAATTTGGGATGCCAGGGGTAAATGAAAATGGGGAGCCTTTAATTGAACTATGTGTAGTAAGATGTTTGGTAATAAGTAATACATATTTTTGAAAAAGAGGACAAATAAGTATACAACGTATGATATAGCACCTAATGAAAGTAGTTTGTTAGATTATGTATTGGTGGATAAAAGGTTGGTGGGTAGGCTTTATTAAGCAAAATTAAGGATTATTTTTGGGCCAGGGTACATCGGACTTATGGATACGACGGTCCTACTATATATGGGCAGAATTTAGGAGCATAGTTGACCCTTGAATAATGCAGAGATTAGAGGAGCTGACCCCATGCACAGTTGAAAATCCATGTATAACTTTTGACTCCTCAAAAACGTAACTACTAATGGCCTACTGTTGACCTGAAGCCTTACCGATAACATAAAAGTCAATTAACACATATTTTGTATTTTTTTTTAACACGTCGGTTGCCTCCCACAGAGGCAGAGTGACCCAACAAGAAAGAAAATCCCCAAAAAGAAAAATACTTTCATTATCATTCAACACTTTAGCCTCACTCATATATTATCACTGTCTTTGCAGAGGCATTCAGATGTGACAGTTTAGAAGTCCCTCCAAAATGCCAATATCCCAAACCCCTCCTTTAATGTGAAGGCATTGTATGTGTTTTTTTTTTTTCTCCAACAAACCGGTCATATCCCACCAAGGCAGGGTGGCCCATAAAGAAAAATGAGAGTTACTCTTTATAAATTTAATAATTTATACAGGAGAAGGGGTTACTAGCCCCTTGCTCCTGACATGTTAGTCGCCTCTTACAACACGCATGGCTTACAGAGGAAGAATTCTGTTCCACTTCCCCATGGAGATAAGAGGAAATAAACAAGAACAAGAACTAGAAAGAAAATAGAAGTAAACCCAAAGGGGTGTGTATATATTTATATATATATATATATATATATATATATATATATATATATATATATATATATTTTTTCAACAAGTTGGCCGTCTCCCACCGAGGCAGGGTGACCCAAAAAAGAAAGAAAATCCACAAAAAGAAAATGCTTTCATCATCATTCAACACTTTCACCACACTCACACATAATCACTGTTTTTGCAGAGGTGCTCAGAATACAACAGTATAGAAGCATATACGTATAAAGATACACAACATATCCCTCCAAACTGCCAATATCCCAAACTCCTCCTTTAAAGTGCAGGCATTGTACTTCCCATTTCCAGGACTCAAGTCCGACTATATGAAAATAACCGGTTTCCCTGAATCCCTTCACTAAATATTACCCTGCTCACACTCCAACAGATCGTCAGGTCCCAAGTACCATTTGTCTCCATTCACTCCTATCTAACACGCTAACGCACACTTGCTGGAAGTCCAAGCCCCTTGCCCACAAAACCTCCTTTACTCCCTCTTTCCAACTCTTTCGAGGACGACCCCTACCTCGCCTTCCTTCCCCTATAGATTTATATGCTTTCCATGTCATTCTACTTTGATCCATTCTCTCTAAATGACCAAACCACCTCAACAACCCCTCTTCTGCCCTCTGACTAATACTTTTATTAACTCCACACCTTTTCCTAATTTCCACACTCCGAATTTTCTGCATAATATTTACATCACACATTGCCCTTAAACAGGACATCTCCACTGCCTCCAACCATCTCCTCGCTGCTGCATTTACCACCCAAGCTTCACACCCATATAAGAGTGTTGGTACTACTATACTTTCATACATTCCCTTCTTTGCCTCCATAGATAACGTTTTTTGACTCCACATATACCTCAACGCACCACTCACCTTTTTTCCCTCATCAATTCTATGATTAACCTCATCCTTCATAAATCCATCCGCCGACACGTCAACTCCCAAGTATCTGAAAACATTCACTTCTTCCATACTCCTCCTTCCCAATTTGATATCCAATTTTTCTTTATCTAAATCATTTGACACCCTCATCACCTTACTCTTTTCTATGTTCACTTTCAACTTTCTACCTTTACACACATTCCCAAACTCATCCACTAACCTTTGCAATTTTTCTTTAGAATCTCCCATAAGCACAGTATCATCAGCAAAAAGTAACTGTGTCAATTCCCATTTTGAATTTGATTCCCCAAAATTTAATCCCACCCCTCTACCGAACACCCTAGCATTTACTTCCTTTACAACCCCATCTATAAATATATTAAATAACCATAAATATATTAAATATATTAAATAACACATCCCTGTCTAAGACCTACTTTTACCGGGAAGTAGTCTCCCTCTCTTCTACACACCCTAACCTGAGCCTCACTATCCTCATAAAAACTCTTTACAGCATTTAATAACTTACCACCTATTCCATATACTTGCAACATCTGCCACATTGCTCCTCTATCCACTCTATCATATGCCTTTTCTAAATCCATAAATGCAATAAAAACTTCCCTACCTTTATCTAAATACTGTTCACATATATGCTTCAATGTAAACACTTGATCTACACATCCCCTACCCACTCTGAAACCTCCTTGCTCATCCGCAATCCTACATTCTGTCTTACCTCTAATTCTTTCAATTATAACCCTACTGTACACTTTTCCTGGTATACTCAGTAAAACTTATTCCTCTATAATTTTTACAGTCTCTTTTGTCCCCTTTCCCTTTATATAAAGGGAATATACATGCTCTCTGCCAATCCCTAGGTACCCTCCCCTCTTTCATACATTTATTAAACAAAGGTACCAACCACTCCAACACTATATCCCCCCCTGCTTTTAACATTTCTGTCATGATCCCATCAGTTCCAGCTGCTTTACCCCCTTTCATTTTATGTAATGCCTCACGTACCTCCCCCACACTTACATTCTGCTCTTCTTCACTCCTAAAAGATGGTATACCTCCCTGACCAGTGCATGAAATTACCGCCTCCCTTTCTTACTTAACATTTAAAAGTTCCTCAAAATATTCTCGCCATCTACCTAATACCTCCATCTCCCCATCTACTAACTCCCCTACTCTGTTTTTAACTGACAAATCCATACTTTCCCTAGGCTTTCTTAACTTGTTTAACTCACTCCAAAATTTTTTCTTATTTTCATTAAAATTTCTTGACAGTGCCTCTCCCACTCTATCATCTGCTCTCCTTTTGCACTCTCTCACCACTCTCTTTACCTTTCTTTTGCTCTCCATATACTCTGCTCTTCTTATAACATTTCTGCTTTGTAAAAACCCCTCATAAGCTACCTTTTTCTCTTTTATCACACCCTTTACTTCATCATTCCACCAATCACTCCTCTTTCCTCCTGCCCCCACCCTCCTATAACCACAAACTTCTGCCCCACATTCTAATACTGCATTTTTAAAACTGTTCCAACCCTCTTCAACCCCCCCACTACTCATCTTTGCACTAGCCCACCTTTCTGCCAATAGTCGCTTATATCTCGCCTGTACTTCCTCCTCCCTTAGTTTATACACTTTCACCTCCCTCTTACTTGTTGTTGCCACCTTCCTCTTTTCCCATCTACCTCTTACTCTAACTGTAGCTACAACTAAATAATGATCCGATATATCAGTTGCCCCTCTATAAACATGTACATCCTGGAGCCTACCCATCAACCTTTTATCCACCAATACATTATCTAATAAACTACTTTCATTACGTGGTACATCATGCCTTGTATATTTATTTATCCTCTTTTTCATAAAATATGTATTAATTATTACCAAATCTCTTTCTACACATAGCTCAATTAAAGGCTCCCCATTTACATTTACCCCTGGCACCCCAAATTTACCTACTACTCCCTCCACCACATTTTTACCCACTTTAGCATTGAAATCCCCAACCACCATTACTCTCACACTTGATTCAAAACTCCCCACGCATTCACTCAACATTTCCCAAAATCTCTCTCTCTCCTCTACACTTCTCTCTTCTCCAGGTGCATACACACTTATTATAACCCACTTTTCACATCCAATCTTTATTTTACTCCACATAATCCTTGAATTAATACATTTATAGTCCCTCTTTTCCTGCCATAGCTTATCCTTCAACATTATTGCTACTCCTTCTTTAGCTCTAACTATTTGAAACCCCTGATCTAATCCCATTTATTCCTCTCCACTGAAACTCTCCCACCCCCTTCAGCTTTGTTTCACTTAAAGCCAGGACATCCAGCTTCTTCTCATTCATAACATCCACAATCATCTCTTTCTTATCATCCGCACAACATCCACGCACATTCAGACTTCCCACTTTGACAATTTTCTTCTTCTTATTCTTTTTAGTAATCTTTACAGGAAAAGGGGTTACTAGCCCATTGTTCCCGGTATTTTAGTTGACTTTTACAACACGCATGGCTTACGGAGGAAAGATTCTTATTCCACTTCCCCATGGATATATATTATATTATATGTATAAATTCAAGGATTATGTGGAGTAAAATAAAGATTGGATGTGAAAAGTGGGTTATAGTAAGCGTGTATGCACCTGGAGAAGAGAGAAGTGTAGAGGAGAGAGAGAGATTCTGGGAAATGTTGAGTGAATGCGTGGGGAGTTTTGAATCAAGTGTGAGAGTAATGGTGGTTGGGGATTTCAATGCTAAAGTGGGTAAAAATGTTATGGAGGGAGTAGTAGGTAATTTTGGGGTGCCAGGGGTAAATGTAAATGGGGAGCCTTTAATTGAGCTATGTGTAGAAAGAAATTTGGTAATAAGTAATACATATTTTATGAAAAAGAGGATAAATAAATATACAAGGTATGATGTAGCACGTAATGAAAGTAGTTCGTTAGATTATGTATTGGTGGATAAAAGGTTGATGGGTAGGCTCCAGGATGTACATGTTTATAGAGGGGCAACTGATATATCGGATCATTATTTAGTTGTAGCTACAGTTAGAGTAAGAGGTAGATGGGAAAAGAGGAAGGTGGCAACAACAAGTAAGAGGGAGATGAAAGTGTATAAACTAAGGGAGGAGGAAGTTCGGGCGAGATATAAGCGACTATTGGCAGAAAGGTGGGCTAGTGCAAAGATGAGTAGTGGGGGGGTTGAAGAGGGTTGGAATAGTTTTAAAAATGCAGTATTAGAATGTGGGGCAGAAGTTTGTGGTTATAGGAGGGTGGGGGCAGGAGGAAAGAGGAGTGATTGGTGGAATGATGAAGTAAAGGGTGTGATAAAAGAGAAAAAGGTAGCTTACGAGAGGTTTTTACAAAGCAGAAGTGTTATAAGAAGAGCAGAGTATATGGAGAGTAAAAGAAAGGTGAAGAGAGTGGTGAGAGAGTGCAAAAGGAGAGCAGATGAAAGAGTGGGAGAGGCACTGTCAAGAAATTTTAATGAAAATAAGAAAAAATTTTGGAGGGAGTTAAACAAGTTAAGAAAGCCTAGGGAAAGTATGGATTTGTCAGTTAAAAACAGAGTAGGGGAGTTAGTAGATGGGGAGAGGGAGGTATTAGGTAGATGGCGAGAATATTTTGAGGAACTTTTAAATGTTAAGGAAGAAAGGGAGGCGGTAATTTCATGCACTGGCCAGGGAGGTATACCATTTTTTAGGAGTGAAGAAGAGCAGAATGTAAGTGTGGTGGAGGTACGTGAGGCATTACGTAGAATGAAAGGGGGTAAAGCAGCTGGAACTGATGGGATCATGACAGAAATGTTAAAAGCAGGGGGGGATATAGTGTTGGAGTGGTTGGTACTTTTGTTTAATAAATGTATGAAAGAGGGGAAGGTACCTAGGGATTGGCGAGAGCATGTATAGTCCCTTTATATAAAGGGAAAGGGGACAAAAGAGATTGTAAAAATTATAGAGGAATAAGTTTACTGAGTATACCAGGAAAAGTATACGGTAGGGTTATAATTGAAAGAATTAGAGGTAAGACAGAATGTAGAATTGCGGACGAGCAAGGAGGTTTCAGAGTGGGTAGGGGATGTGTAGATCAAGTGTTTACATTGAAGCATATATGTGAACAGTATTTAGATAAAGGTAGGGAAGTTTTTATTGCATTTATGGATTTAGAAAAGGCATATGATAGAGTGGATAGAGGAGCAATGTGGCAGATGTTGCAAGTATATGGAATAGGTGGTAAGTTACTAAATGCTGTAAAGAGCTTTTATGAGGATAGTGAGGCTCAGGTTAGGGTGTGTAGAAGAGAGGGAGAATACTTCCCGGTAAAAGTAGGTCTTAGACAGGGATGTGTAATGTCACCATGGTTGTTTAATATATTTATAGATGGGGTTGTAAAAGAAGTAAATGCTAGGGTGTTCGGGAGAGGGGTGGGATTAAATTATGGGGAATCAAATTTAAAATGGGAATTGACACAGTTACTTTTTGCTGATGATACTGTGCTTATGGGAGATTCTAAAGAAAAATTGCAAAGGTTAGTGGATGAGTTTGAGAATGTGTGTAAAGGTAGAAAGTTGAAAGTGAACATAGAAAAGAGTAAGGTGATGAGGGTATCAAATGATTTAGATAAAGAAAAATTGGATATCAAATTGGGGAGGAGGAGTATGGAAGAAGTGAATGTTTTCAGATACTTGGGAGTTGACGTGTCGGCGGATGGATTTATGAAGGATGAGGTTAATCATAGAATTGATGAGGGAAAAAAGGTGAGTGGTGCGTTGAGGTATATGTGGAGTCAAAAAACGTTATCTATGGAGGCAAAGAAGGGAATGTATGAAAGTATAGTAGTACCAACACTCTTATATGGATGTGAAGCTTGGGTGGTAAATGCAGCAGCGAGGAGACGGTTGGAGGCAGTGGAGATGTCCTGTCTAAGGGCAATGTGTGGTGTAAATATTATGCAGAAAATTCGGAGTGTGGAAATTAGGAGAAGGTGTGGAGTTAATAAAAGCATTAGTCAGAGGGCAGAAGAGGGGTTGAGGTGGTTTGGTCATTTAGAGAGAATGGATCAAAGTAGAATGACATGGAAAGCATATAAATCTATAGGGGAAGGAAAGAGGGGTAGGGGTCGTCCTCGAAAGGGTTGGAAAGAGGGGGTAAAGGAGGTTTTGTGGGTGAGGGGCTTGGACTTCCAGCAAGCGTGCATGAGCGTGTTAGATAGGAGTGAATGGAGACGAATGATACTTGGGACCTGACGATCTGTTGGAGTGTGAGCAGGGTAATATTTAGTGAAGGGATTCAGGGAAACCGGTTATTTTCATATAGTCGGACTTGAGTCCTGGAAATGGGAAGTACAATGCCTGCACTTTAAAGGAGGGGTTTGGGATATTGGCAGTTTGGAGGGATATGTTGTGTGTATCTATACGTATATGCTTCTAAACTGTTATATTCTGAGCACCTCTGCAAAAGCAGTGATAATGTGTGAGTGTGGTGAAAGTGTTGAATGATGAAAGTATTTTCTTTTTGGGGATTTTCTTTCTTTTTTTTTGGGTCACCCTGCCTCGGTGGGAGACGACCGACTTGTTGAAAAAAAAAAAAAAATATATATATTATATATACAGTGGACCCCCGGTTAACGATTTTAATCCGTGCAAGAGGGCTCATCGTTATGCGAAATAATCGTTATGCGAATGAATTTTCCCCATAAGAAATAATGGAAATAAAATTAATCCGTGCAAGACGCCCAAAAGTATGAAAAAAATTTTTTTTTACCACATGAAATGTTAATTTTAATACACACAAACTGAAAAAGGCATGCACAATTAAATGACACTTACTTTTATTGAAGATCTGGTGATGATTGATGGGATGGGAGGAGGGGAGAGCATTATCTTCTTACTGTTTAGAAGGGGAATCCCCTTCCATTAGGACTTGAGGTAGCAAGTCCTTTTCTGGGGTTACTTCCCTTCTTCTTTTAATGCCACTAGGACCAGCTTGAGAGTCACTGGACCTCTGTCGCACAACAAATCTGTCCATAGAGCTCTGTACCTCCCGTTCCTTCAAGACTTTCCTAAAATGGGCCATAACATTGTCATTGAAATAGTCACCAGCACGGCTTGCAACAGCTGTGTCAGGGTGATTTTCATCTATAAAGGTTTGCAGTTCAACCCACTGTGCACACATTTCCTTAATCTTTGAAGTAGGCACAATGGATTCCACAACTGGCATAGGCTTCTCAGGGTTAGCCCCAAACCCTTCAAAATCTTTCTTAATTTCCATACTAATTCTCACCCTTTTTACCACAGGGTTGGCACTAGAAGCTTTCTTGGGGCCCATGGTCACTTATTTTCCAGAAACAGCACCGAAAACACTGTAATAATACGAAATATTCCGAGTGTATGCTTGGATGTTACCGCGGAGGCTGGCTGGTAAACAATGGGACGGCCGGCACATGTGAGGGCACATTGGACGCGTCTCGGACGAAAATCGGTAAGCGGGTTTTTAATCGGTATGCGCGGCAAAAATTTTGCGATAAAAGTAATCGGTATGCGGAAAAATCGCTATGTGATGCCATCGTTATGCGGGGGTCCACTGTATTTATATATATATATCTATATTTTTTTTTATTATCACAGTGGCCGATTCCCACCAAACAGGGTGGCCCGAAAAAGAAAAACTTTCACCATCATTCACTCCATCACTGTCTTGCCAGAAGGGTGCTTTACACTATAGTTTTTAAACTGCAAGATTAACACCCCTCTTTCAGAGTGCAGGCACTGTACTTCCCATCTCCAGGACTCAAGTCCGGCCTGCCGGTTTCCCTGAACCCCTTCATAAATGTTACTTTGCTCACACTCCAACAGCACGTCAAGTATTAAAAACCATTTGTCTCCATTCACTCCTATCAAACACGCTCACGCATGCCTGCTGGAAGTCCAAGCCCCTCGCACACAAAACCTCCTTTACCCCCTCTCTCCAACCTTTCCTAGGCCGACCCCTACCCCGCCTTCCTTCCACTACAGACTGATACACTCTTGAAGTCATTCTGTTTCGCTCCAGTCTCTTTAAATGTCCGAACCACCTCAACAACCCTTCCTCAGCCCTCTGGACAACAGTTTTGGTAATCCCGCACCTCCTCCTAACTTCCAAACTACAAATTCTCTGCATTATATTCACACCACACATTGCCCTCAGACATGACATCTCCACTGCCTCCAGCCTTCTCCTCGCTGCAACATTCATCACCCATGCTTCACACCCATATAATAGTGTTGGTAAAACTATACTCTCATACATTCCCCTCTTTGCCTCAAAGGACAAAGTTCTTTGTCTCAACAGACTCCTAAGTGCACCACTCACTCTTTTCCCCTGATCAATTCTATGATTCACCTCATCTTTCATAGACCCATCCACTGACACGTCCACTCCCAAATATCTGAATACATTCACCTCCTCCATACTCTCTCCCTCCAATCTGATATTCAATCTTTCATCACCTAATCTTTTTGTTATCGTCATAACCTTACTCTTTCCTGTATTCACCTTTAATTTTCTTCTTTTGCACACCCTACCAAATTCATCCACCAATCTCTGCAACTTCTCTTCAGAATCTCCCAAGAGCACAGTGTCATCAGCAAAGAGCAGCTGTGACAACTCCCACTTTGTGTGTGATTCTTTATCTTTTAACTCCACGCCTCTTGCCAAGACCCTCGCATTTACTTCTCTTACAACCCCATCTATAAATATATTAAACAACCACGGTGACATCACACATCCTTGTCTAAGGCCTACTTTTACTGGGAAAAAATTTCCCTCTTTCCTACATACTCTAACTTGAGCCTCACTATCCTCGTAAAAACTCTTCACCGCTTTCAATAACCTACCTCCTACACCATACACTTGCAACATCTGCCACATTGCCCCCCTATCCACCCTGTCATACACCTTTTCCAAATCCATAAATGCCACAAAAACCCCTTTAGCCTTATCTAAATACTGTTCACTTATATGTTTCACTGTAAACAACTGGTCCACACACCCCCTACCTTTCCTAAAGCCTCCTTGTTCATCTGCTATCCTATTCTCCGTCTTACTCTTAATTCTTTCAATAATAACTCTACCATACACTTTACCAGGTATACTCAGCAGACTTATCCCCCTATAATTTTTGCACTCTCTTTTATCCCCTTTGCCTTTATACAAAGGAACTATGCGTGATCTCTGCCAATCCCTAGGTACCTTACCCTCTTCCATACATTTATTAAATAATTGCACCAACCACTCCAAAACTATATCCCCACCTGCTTTTAACATTTCTATCTTTATCCCATCAGTCCCGGCTGCCTTACCCCCTTTCATTTTACGTACTGCCTCACGAACTTCCCCCACACTCACAGCTGGCTCTTCCTCACTCCTACAAGATGTTATTCCTCCTTGTCCTATACACGAAATCACAGCTTCCCTATCTTCATCAACATTTAACAATTCCTCAAAATATTCCCTCCATCTTCCCAATACCTCTAACTCTCCATTTAATAACTATTCTCTCCTATTTTTAACTGACAAATCCATTTGTTCTCTAGGCTTTCTTAACTTGTTAATCTCACTCCAAAACTTTTTCTTATTTTCAACAAAATTTGTTGATAACATCTCACCCACTCTCTCATTTGCTCTCTTTTTACATTGCTTCACCACTCTCTTAACCTCTCTCTTTTTCTCCATATACTCTTCCCTCCTTGCATCACTTCTACTTTGTAAAAACTTCTCATATATATATATATATATATATATATATATATATATATATATATATATATATATATATATATATATATATTTAGTTAGTTAGTTAGTAGGTTGGTAGACAGCAACCACCCAGGGACGTACTACCGTCCTGCCAAGGGAGTGTAAAACGAAAGCCTGTAATTGTTTTATGTGATGGTAGGATTGCTGGTGTGTTTTGTCTGTCTCATAAATATGCAAGATTACAGGCATGTCTTGCTACTTCTACTTACACTTAGGTCACACTACACATACATCTACACGTTTATTTATACACACTCATCTGAGTTTTCTTTGATTTTATCTTAATAGTTCTTGGTCTTATTACTTTTCCTTTTATATCCATGGGGATATAAAAGTCAACTAAAATGCCGGGAACAATGGGCTAGTAACCCCTTTTCCTGTAAAGATTACTAAAAAGAATAAGAAGAAGAAAATTGTCAAAGTGGGAAGTCTGAATGTGCGTGGATGTTGTGCAAATGATAAGAAAGAGATGATTGTGGATGTTATGAATGAGAAGAAGCTGGATGTCCTGGCTTTAAGTGAAACAAAGCTGAAGGGGGTGGGAGAGTTTCAATGGAGAGGAATAAATGGGATTAGGTCAGGGGTTTCAAATAGAGTTAGAGCTAAAGAAGGAGTAGCAATAATGTTGAAGGATAAGTTATGGCAGGAAAAGAGGGACTACAAATGTATAAATTCAAGGATTATGTGGAGTAAAATAAAGATTGGATGTGAAAAGTGGGTTATAGTAAGTGTGTATGCACCTGGAGAAGAGAGAAGTGTAGAGGAGAGAGAGAGATTCTGGGAAATGTTGAGTGAATGCGTGGGGAGTTTTGAATCAAGTGTGAGAGTAATGGTGGTTGGGGATTTCAATGCTAAAGTGGGTAAAAATGTGGTGGAGGGAGTAGTAGGTAAATTTGGGGTGCCAGGGGTAAATGTAAATGGGGGGCCTTTAATTGAGCTATGTGTAGAAAGAAATTTGGTAATAAGTAATACATATTTTATGAAAAAGAGGATAAATAAATATACAAGGTATGATGTAGCACATAATGAAAGTAGTTTGTTAGATTATGTATTGGTGGATAAAAGGTTGATGGGTAGGCTCCAGGATGTACATGTTTATAGAGGGGCAACTGATATATCGGATCATTATTTAGTTGTAGCTACAGTTAGAGTAAGAGGTAGATGGGAAAAGAGAAAGGTGGTAACAACAAGTAAGAGGGAGGTGAAAGTGTATAAACTAAGGGAGGAGGAAGTTCGGGCGAGATATAAGCGACTATTGGCAGAAAGGTGGGCTAGTACAAAGATGAGTAGTGGGGGGGTTGAAGAGGGTTGGATTAGTTTTAAAAATGCAGTATTAGAATGTGGGGCAGAAGTTTGTGGTTATAGGAGGGTGGGGGCAGGAGGGAAGAGGAGTGATTGGTGGAATGATGAAGTAAAGGGTGTGATAAAAGAGAAAAAGGTAGCTTATGAGAGGTTTTTACAAAGCAGAAGTGTTATAAGAAGAGCAGAGTATATGGAGAGTAAAAGAAAGGTGAAGAGAGTGGTGAGAGAGTGCAAAAGGAGAGCAGATGATAGAGTTGGAGAGGCACTGTCAAGAAATTTTAATGAAAATAAGAAAAAATTTTGGAGTGAGTTAAACAAGTTAAGAAAGCCTAGGGAAAGTATGGATTTGTCAGTTAAAAACAGAGTAGGGGAGTTAGTAGATGGGGAGAGGGAGGTATTAGGTAGATGGCGAGAATATTTTGAGGAACTTTTAAATGTTGAGGAAGAAAGGGAGGTGGTAATTTCATGCACTGGCCAGGGAGGTATACCATCTTTTAGGAGTGAAGAAGAGCAGAATGTAAGTGTGGGGGAGGTACGTGAGGCATTATGTAGAATGAAAGGGGGTAAAGCAGCTGGAACTGATGGGATCATGACAGAAATGTTAAAAGCAGGGGGGGATATAGTGTTGGAGTGGTTGGTACTTTTGTTTAATAAATGTATGAAAGAGGGGAAGGTACCTAGGGATTGGTGGAGAGCATGTATAGTCCTTTTATATAAAGGGAAAGGGGACAAAAGAGATTGTAAAAATTATAGAGGAATAAGTTTACTGAGTATACCAGGAAAAGTATACAGGAGGGCTATAATTGAAAGAATTAGAGGTAAGACAGAATGTAGGATTGCGGATGAGCAGGGAGGCTTCAGAGTGGTTAGGGGATGTGTAGATCAAGTGTTTACATTTAAGTATATATGTGAACAGTATTTAGATAAAGGTAGGGAAGTTTTTATTGCATTTATGGATTTAGAAAAGGTATATGATAGAGTGGATAGAGGAGCAATGTGGCAGATGTTGCAAGTATATGGAATAGGTGGTAAGTTACTAAATGCTGTAAAGAGCTTTTATGAGGATAGTGAGGCTCAGGTTAGGGTGTGTAGAAGAGAGGGAGATTACTTCCCGGTAAAAGTAGGTCTTAGACAGGGATATGTAATGTCACCATGGTTGTTTAATATATTTATAGATGGGGTTGTAAAAGAAGTAAATGCTAGGGTGTTCGGGAGAGGGGTGGGATTAAATTATGGGGAATCAAATTCAAAATGGGAATTAACACAGTTACTTTTTGCTGATGATACTGTGCTTATGGGAGATTCTAAAGAAAAATTGCAAAGGTTAGTGGATGAGTTTGAGAATGTGTGTAAAGGTAGAAAGTTGAAAGTGAACATAGAAAAGAGTAAGGTGATGAGGGTATCAAATGATTTAGATAAAGAAAAATTGGATATCAAATTGGGGAGGAGGAGTTTGGAAGAAGTGAATGTTTTCAGATACTTGGGAGTTGACGTGTCAGCGGATGGATTTATGAAGGATGAGGTTAATCATAGAATTGATGACGGAAAAAAGGTGAGTGGTGCGTTGAGGTATATGTGGAGTCAAAAAACGTTATCTATGGAGGCAAAGAAGGGAATGTATGAAATTATAGTAGTACCAACACTCTTATATGGATGTGAAGCTTGGGTGGTAAATGCAGCAGCGAGGAGACGGTTGGAGGCAGTGGAGATGTCCTGTCTAAGGGCAATGTGTGGTGTAAATATTATGCAGAAAATTAGGAGTGTGGAAATTAGGAGAAGGTGTGGAGTTAATAAAAGTATTAGTCAGAGGGCAGAAGAGGGGTTGTTGAGGTGGTTTGGTCAATTAGAGAGAATGGATCAAAGTAGAATGACATGGAAAGCATATAAATCTATAGGGATAGGAAGGAGGGGTAGGGTTCGTCCTCGAAAGGGTTGGAAAGAGGGGGTAAAGGAGGTTTTGTGGGCGAGGGGCTTGGACTTCCAGCAAGCGTGCATGAGCGTGTTAGATAGGAGTGAATGGAGACAAATGATACTTGGGACCTGACGATCTGTTGGAGTGTGAGCAGGGTAATATTTAGTGAAGGGATTCAGGGAAACCGGTTATTTTCATATAGTCGGACTTGAGTCCTGGAAATGGGAAGTACAATGCCTGCACTTTAAAGGAGGGGTTTGGGATATTGGCAGTTTGGAGGGATATGTTGTGTATCTTTATACGTATATGCTTCTAAACTGTTGTATTCTGAGCACCTCTGCAAAAGCAGTGATAATGTGTGAGTGTGGTGAAAGTGTTGAATGATGATGAAAGTATTTTCTTTTTTGGGGATTTTTTCTTTTTTGGGTCACCCTGCCTCGGTGGGAGACGGCCGACTTGTTGAAAAAAAAAATATATATGTATATATATACACACACATACATGTATGCTTGTACATGTATGTGTAGTGTGACTTAAGTGTAAGTAGAAGTAGCAAGACGTACCTGAAATCTTGTATGTTTATGAGACAGTAAAAAGGACACCAAGAATCCTACCATCATGTAAAACAATTACAGGCTTTCGTTTTACACTCACTTGGCAGGACAGTAGTACTTCCCTGGATGGGTGCCGTCTATCATCCTACTACCTAGAATTGTACTATATGTATATGTATGTATGTACTATATGTATATATATGTATGTGTGTCATTGAAGACATACACACAAGAATGCAAGACACAGGGAATGCTTCAGTTAGCCTACTGACAATGCTCTGCACACCAGTTCATACTAACACCCTCCTTTTGCTCTAGCACCCCTCAAGGGAGGTTCCTTGATGCTGATGATGGGCTCTTGATCTAGGGAATTGGATCTGTGATTCGGTTCCCTTCACTTGGCAGCAGCAGCAGCGACAGCAGCAGCATCCTACCAGCTCTTCTTCCTCAAAAAACCATCGCTCATCAAAACTTGTGATGGCCTAAGTGAAAGTACAACTACATGAACCCACATAGACCACAAAATGACCCAAGAATACTAAGAATGTAACCCAAATATTGACAAAATTAGAAGATCTAAGGAAGACAGCCCTGCTAACCCAAACACTGCCTCTGCTGCCAGACAACCTCTTAACCCAAGCTCTGAGAAAACAAGCCTTCTCCTCCATTGCTACACAGTATCTACTTCAGTGATACTGTGAAAGGATATCGCAGAAGAAACAACATCAGTAATAAAAGAATAACAGCAAGGACCCTAGAACTCAACTTGTCTACCCAGCAGGACGCCGGTGTATCATCAACCCCCCTCACCACCGCCACCCAGGGAACAACAACAACAAACATGGCTGACTCCCCCTCCAACTCCACTCCCTTCAAAGGATTCACCCATGGTAACTCAGGTATGATTATTCCTGACAATATCAAGGACTACAGCGTTGCTCTAGAAAACGAAATCAAAGATATCAAAGCAACACTCGAGCGACGTGAATCCAAGATAACCAACCTCGAGAACAAGATCCAAAACCTTGAAGAGAAGATTACATCAGGAAGTGTTGACACAGAAAATACTCTGAAAGCAGCTATAGCCAGTCACACTGAACAAATAACAACAATAAATATGAAGGTTGAAGAAGCAATCAAGGACTGGAATCAGAACATGCACACTCGACTAATTGAATACCTTGATTTCCAAGACGACAAAACTGAACAAGACAAGTTGTCTGATGCAGTTATAATAAACAGTCCACACATTCCTAGTGACATAACCCAAGCACAGTGCAAAGAAACTGCTATCAGGATAATACAGAACCACGTACAAGTCATCGTGCAAAACAATGAAATCAAAGAAACACGTTTTCTAGGAAAACCAGGAAGTAAACACAGTATAATGATCAGACTTCATTCATACGATAAAAGAAAGGACCTAATTAAATCGGCAATTACAATGAAAAATGGAGTGTACATAAATGAGTGTCTAACAAGAAAACGTCAAAACCTTCTGTTCAGGCTGAAAAAACTTAAACAGGAAAACAAAATACATCAGTGTTTCACTCAAGATGGGAAAATACTAGTAAGGAAAACATCAACAGGACAGCAGTATACTATCTCAAACGAACATGATTTCTCTACCTTTCTTAGAAAAGCGGACATTTCTGTAACAGATTAGATAAGTGCCCTTAATACATATATACGTGTGGTGCATATAGTGTACGTTACTATTATAATTGTGCATTATTATTTTTTATTTTTCATCACTAGCTAATGCCAACTACCTCCAGTACTTTATACTTCTTTCTTACTGCTATTAATTGCTCATAATTTTGTGTTACAAGTCAAATCTTACTCCAAATTAGTATTATTCATTGTTCTTACCTGTCCATTTAATTTTGTTTACCACTACTTGTTTTTTTAGTCACTTTTTATTGTGTGTGCAGTTAGTGTATATTCTAATTACTTTTTTGCAAGTACCAAAACTATCTTTTGCTAGCTAGTACCAACTACCTCATATTTTTTTTACTTTTTATTGTGTAATAAACTGCTCAACTTTTTAATATTACAAATCAGATCTTACTCCTAAACCAATATTATTTCATAGTGACTATCAGTCCATTTAACTTGTTTACCGTTACTTAATTTTAGTCCCCTATATATTTTCTCCTTTATTTTAGCTTTATATAACTACCTTAGTTCATATATTCACAATTGCTAAAATAATCAAGGTGCTATTCTCAGGTGCTAAAGTGTAATAAGTTCACTATTTTTCCATTATATTCCAAAGCTCATTTATTTGATTACCACTTTATTGTTCACCACAACTTATATTAGTCCCTTTTATATTGTTTTCCCTAATTCTAGCTTTAAAGAATTACCTTTAAAGTACTACCTACTATCATATTCCCAAGCTCCATTATTTGATCATCACTTTATTTGTTCACCACAAATTATTTTAGTCCCTTTTATATTGTCTCCTTTATTTTAGCTTTAAAAAACTACTTTAGCTCATTATTTTTACATTTGTTAAATAATTCAGGTGCTATTTTTTAGCTTTAGACTATTTACTTTGATTTATACTTAATTCTAACTACAGATTCACTACAAATCTTATAATTACAAGCATTGATCCTGATACCAACCTCTTATTTAATGACTTAAATGAAGCAAACAGTTACTGTAATTACTACACAGCAGAACAATCAAAGGTACTCCTCAGAGCTAACAACAACATAACTGTCTTTAACTACAATATCAGATCTTTAAGCAAGCATTACGATGACCTCATAGCATTACTAAATTCCTTGCATGCCAATATGTCCATCATTACACTAACTGAAACCTGGCTAAAGCCTTGATACTACTGATGTCTATGCCATTCCTGGTTACACAGCCATACACAACTGTAGGCCAGACCAACAAGGGGGTGGCACAGCTATATACTACTCAGACCAACTAGAATGTATCACTAATACTTGCACAAGGGATGAACATGGGGAATATATAATAGCTAAATTCAAATCCAAATACCTACAAAAACCTCTCACATTGATAAACATCTACAGAGTTCCACAGTCAAACATTAGCCAATTTAGTCAAAACCTAGGAAGTATGATAACTGATGTGATGAATGGTTTTGAAAACCGACAAGTTGAAGAACTGAGACACTTATGCTTCAACTCATCTCACCGCAGTATATAAGCCACCTCTCTGGCCCTGTGCTGCACTTCCTACAAGAGTGATGGACTGAACACATCGATTCCAGGTTGAGGGACTGATTACCTCAAACTTCTACTCTCCTTACCCATTTCTACTTTGTATTAGACTGATGAAGCCACTGTGTGGCGAAACATTTCTTAAATAAAGATTCCCATGTGTTGCATAAGTGTCTCAGTTCTTCATGATAACTGATGCATGCATGAACAAAGATCACTTACTACTCTCAGGTGACTTCAATATAAATCTCCTGCAAGACCAGGACCCACACATTACTAAAATTCACAAACACAATGAGTAACTGCATGTTGCTACCAACAGTAACAAAACCTACAAGAGTTACGGAGACTAGTGTTTCCCTACTTGACCACATCTGGACCAACACCATATCTCCTTTAAAATCAGGCATAATCACAGATAATACCACAGACCACTACCCTACTTTCCTCGTAACAACTCTTGGTAAATTACCCCAAGACACTACTAAAGTCACCTTCAGACTTCACAATGAGGCAGCCATTAATAACTTCACAACAGCAGTAACAAACATTGACTGGCACACTGAGCTAGAAATCTATACAGATATTGACGAATGTATTAATAACTTTCTAAAAAAGACCCAATACCTCTATAACAAGCACTGCCCTAAAAAAACTAAACAGATGACAGCTAAGAGACTGAACAGTCCCTGGCTAACACTCAGCATTCTCAAATCCATAAATACAAAACACCGATATGAAAAACAGTACAGAATGGGTCACATAACCAGAGACCAAACAAAACGTTACTCGTCAATCCTAACCAGCCTGATAAGAAGGGCAAAAAAATTGTATTATGAGAACAGATTATCCAACTTACGAGGTGATATAAAAAAGACCTGGAAAACCCTATCGGAAATTCTAGGAACAAAAAAGATATCACGAAATAGCGAAATAAAATTAGCAAAATCAGATGAACCCCAACTCCCACCAACAGAAACAGCAAACAGACTCAATGATTTCTTCTCCACTATAGGACAAAACCTTGCCAATAAAATCTCAAGCTCAGATACCCCACCAAATGACTACTTCACTGGCAGCTACCCGAACACACTGTTCCTAGCTCCGACTAACACATACAAAGTCTCCCTGTGGCTGGTCAAGTTGCTACCTTCACCTGCGGTGGCTGGTCAAGTTACTACCTTTACCTGCGGAGGCAGGAGATTTAAATACCTTACCACCCTTTATATACAAAAAAGTGTCACAAGTGCTATCACCAATCATTGCAACACTCTTTAACAAATCCATTGAATCCTCCACCTTCCCTACAGTTGTCAAAATAGCAAGGGTCACCCCGATCCATAAAGGAGGAGACCAAACAGAGTTGAATAACTATAGGCCAATATCCAACTTACACCCTCTCTCAAAAATCTTATATACAAAAATCTATATACACTGCAATAGAGAAAAAAGAAGTCCCACTGGGGATCTTCATTGACTTACGTAAAGCTTTTGATACAGTTGATCATGACTTGCTCCACATAAAATTGTCACACTATGGTATAAGAGGGCACTCCCTCAACTACCTCAAGTCATACCTCAGCAACAGAAGCCAATATGTGCACGCAAATGAGCCAAACTCTTCCGCACAACCAATTACAGTTGGTGTCCCGCAGGGAAGTGTCCTTGGCCCTCTTCTCTTTCTCCTATATATAAATGACCTACCAAATGCTTCGCAATTACTCAAACCCACACTATTTGCAGATGACACTACATACGTCTTCTCTCACCCGAGCCCAGTCACGCTAGCCAATACTGTAAATACCGAATTACAGAAAATATCTACCTGGATGAGGACTAACAACTTACACTAAACATTGACAAAACTTACTTCATTCAGTTTGGTAACAGAGCTACAGATGTCCCTCTTAACATAATGATAAACGGATCACCTATCACGAAGCTAACAGAGGGAAAATTCTTAGGAATCCACCTTGATAATAGACTCAAATTTCATACACATATACAAAAAATTTCTAAGAAAACTTCCAAGACCCTAGGCATACTATCGAAGATACGGTACTATGTTCCACAGTCAGCCCTCCTGGCCCTATATCACTCTCTTTTTTACCCCTATCTCACCTATGGAATTTGTGCATGGGGCTCAACAACAATCAACCATCTCAGACCACTAATTACCCAACAAAAGGCTGCAGTCAGAATGATAACAAATTCCCACTACAGGCAGCACACTCCACCAATATTCAAAACACGAAACCTACTCACCATACAAAACATCCATACTTATTACTGCACCTATTACATACATAGAACACTTAACTCTGATATTAACCCTCCCCTCAAACTTCTCCTTGCCAACCTCAACAGAACACATGACCATAACACAAGGCACAGATCACTCTTTGATGTTCCTCGTGTCCATCTCACGCTATGCAAAAACTTAATGCACATAAAAGGCCCTAAAATCTGGAATTCATTACCTGTAAATATAAAAGAAACACTACCTGTTTATAAATTCAAGTCTCTTTTCAAAGATCACTTACTCACCCAAAACCAAATAAATACTGAATAACTGAATCTTATAAATTGTATATCTTAAATGTTTCTCACAATTATATCACATAAATGTTAAACCTAAGACCCAATCTAACGTTGTTATTATTTAAATACACTATCTAACGGAATACTCCATTCTACTGAATGTACAGTAATGCATGCAACCATATGACCTGTCTTTGTAATACTCATTTGTGCTTTATTGTTATTTGTTTACAATGTTTTATCACTGATTACATCATTGCTTAGTTAATCTTAAGTTAATTTTAAGCCAGCCCGTAATGCTATGCATACAAGTGGCTTTGGCATGCTGCTCTTACCTGTATTTTTTTGTACCTCTGTATGTATGTTCAAATTATTAAATAAATAAATAAATACTGTATTCTTACAGTTAAGTAAGCTAGAGAAAAGAAAATGTTATTAAGAAAATTTTAAGGAAGAAAAAATACATTTACAGTACTGTACTGTATTTAAATGAGAAAAAGAAATTCATATTTATTTATTATTTAATATTGCATCTTTGCGTATGTTTACATTTCTCCCGACTGCAAATGGAACATGTACAATCTATAATAATAAATTATTATTAGTTTTTTAACATGTCAGCCACTTCCCAACGAGGCAGGGTGATCCAAAAAGAAAGAAAAACCCAAAAAGAAAGAAAAAACTTTCATCATCATTCAACACTTTCACCATCACTCATACATAATCGCTGTCTTTGCAGAGGCGCTCAGATATGACAGTTTAGATGTCCCTCCGAACTACCAATATCCCACTTCCCACATCCAGGACTCAAGTCTGGCTAACCAGTTTCCCTGAATCCTTTCACAAAATATTGCCCTTTTCACACTCCAACATCTCGTCAGGTCCCAAAAGCCATTTGTCTCCACTCACTCTTATCTAACATGCTCACACATGCCTGCTGCATATCCAAGCCCCCTTGCACACAAAACCTCTTTTACCCCCTCCATCCTTTCCTAGGATGACCCCTACATCTTGTGGTTTTAGTGCCTAGTTATTATTATTATTTTTTTGTTTCAACGACCTGGCCGTATCCCACCGAGGTAGGATGACCTAATAAGAAAAACAAAGTTTCTCTAGCCCCTTGCTCCTGGCATTTTAGTCGCCTCTTAGGACACACATGGTTTATGGAGTAAGAATTCTGTTCCACTTCCCCATGGAGATAAGCAGAAATAAACAAGAACTAGTAAGAAAATAGAAAAAGACCCAGAGGGATGTGTATAAATGTGCTTGTACATGCATGTGTAGTGTGACCTAAGTGTAAGTAGAAGTAGCAAGGCATACCTGAAACCTTGCATATTTCTTTCTTTCTTTCAACACACTGGCTGTATCCCACCGAGGCGGGGTAGCCCAAAAAGGAAAAACAAAAGTTTCTCCTTTTACATTTAGTAATATATACAGGAGAAGGGGTTACTAGCCCCTTGCTCCCGGCATTTTAGTCGCCTCTTACGACACGCATGGCTTACGGAGGAAGAATTCTGTTCTACTTCCCCATGGAGATAAGAGGAAATAAACAAGAACAAGAACTAGAAAGAAAATAGAAGAAAACCCAGAGGGGTATGTATGTATGTATGTATATGCTTGTACATGTATGTGTAGTGTGACCTAAGTGTAAGTAGAAGTAGCAAGACGTACCTGAAACCTTGCATGTTTGAGACAGAAAAAAGACACCAGCAATCCTACCATCATGTAAAACAATTACAGGTTTCCGTTTTACACTCACTTTGCAGGACGGTAGTACCTCCCTGGGCGGTTGCTGTCTACCAACCTACTACCTAGGATTATTATTATTATTATTATTATTATTATTATGTTATTTTCATCTTTTCCTTTGTTTACATTTCTCTCAACTGCGAATGGAACATGTACAATTTGCAAAATTCTTCATGTGTGTAAATTTTGCTCAATTTTAACTTTTTATGTTAGATTTGTGTATATTTTATGGCAGTAAATTATAAGATAGACTAGTATCTACATATATTTTATGCATTCTTGTCATATGTAACTTTCTCTTAATTTTTTTAATCGCAGATCTCCAAAAAAAAAAATTTCCAGTATGTTTATTGAAAAATATCTGTGTATAAGTGA
Organism: Cherax quadricarinatus; assembly: GCF_038502225.1. Taxonomy (NCBI): domain Eukaryota; kingdom Metazoa; phylum Arthropoda; class Malacostraca; order Decapoda; family Parastacidae; genus Cherax; species Cherax quadricarinatus. The sequence continues at coordinate 4,878,370 of NC_091302.1, read as the reverse complement.
ACCTGTAGTTCAAACCTGTGTTGTTCAAGGGCTTCCTGTACATTTAAACATCAGTAATTTGAAAGGATTGTGGCCTTTTGTAATACACTTTTTAAAATAAAAAAAATATCAAAAATTTATGGAAAATTAAAAAAAAATCACTTTTGTAAAGTATTAAAAGCTGCACCAATTCTGAATTCAAATTTTGAATTGCTACTTTGGGGCCACTTCTATATTAATGTTACATCATCGCTAATTGATGATGCCACTACTATTCTCATTTGAACCATTAACCCAACTGTATGGGAAATCTAATGAGCACATTTCAAACAAAATCCCATGGTTAGTTTTCAATTTAGGGCCGTGTGCTAAGCCAAAACGAACTAGGAACCACAAAAACGTATGAATAATCGAAAGTATAGAGATCCTTCAGTAACAGTGCTGAATAGTTGAAGCACACTTAATTTGAAAGGTCACAAATTTGAGAGTTCAATTATACTATACTGTACTCTAAATATTTTTAAGATTTTCCATATTAGCTTCACTAAAGTGACATTTAAGGAAATATGGCATCCTGGTTAAAAATTTATTATGTTTTATTTTGGTAGGAGAAAAATGCATGTCTTGACAATTAATAATTATTTCTTATATGAATGCACTGTTCTGTTTAATATACTAATCTATATTTTGTTCTATTTAATACTATTTTTTTTTTGTCACTTCTGTTCACATGATCACACTGGGATAATTTGGTGACTTCATTCAGGCAGTATTCAGATGAACAAGAGGTCATTATCAGAACTTTAATATCATGAGTTAATCTTGACTTTGGGAGACCAGTTGAAAATTGAGCAGTGTGCAAAGTTAAATGAAAGCTAACATATTTCCAAAACTCTTAGAATGTAATGAGAGTATGCAAAAATAAAAAGGCACAATACTGTGGCTGGAACAATACACAAATAACCCTCACATAGGAGAGAGGAGCTTACAATGACAGTTCAGTCTGGCTTGGGCCATTTACAAAGTCACACTAACCGAAAGGAGAGAAAGAGGCAGTGTGTTCAGGCCAGCTGACAGGGATGGGTCAAGAGAGGTAGTAGGAAAGAAAGTAGAGATGTAGTGATAGTAGTAGAGTCAGTCAAAGGTCAAGAAAGAGGAGCACTGCAGGAGAGCTAAGGGCCCACAAGGGGTAGGAACAAAAACAAAGAAGTGGGAAATATAAAATTAGGCCAAACACCCAAGGCAGAAGAAAGAAAACCCAAGGAAGAAAAAGGAAAAAAGAAAGACAAGGGGAAGTAGAAAGAGAAGGAGAAAAAAGAATCAGGTTAAGTCACAGGTGTTCTGAAGTTTCGAGCATTTTACAATGTAATGGAAAAGCAAGGCATCTACAGAGACAAAGCCAGGATTAAGATTCATACAGGGAAAGTTGTGTATACGGGAGGATTCAGCCAGACGGCGACTGTGAAAGTTAGAACAACTTTCCCTGTATGACTTAATCCTGGCTTTGTCTTTGTAGATGCCTCCCTTTCCCATTACATTGTTAAATGCTCCAAACTTCAGAACATTGTGACTTTACCTGATTCTTTTTTCTTGTTCTCTTTTTACCTCATCCCCTTTTCTTTTTTTTTTTCCCCTTTTTCTTCTTTGGCTTTTCTTTTTTCTGCCTTGGGTGTTTGACCCTTTATCCCCCATCTTTTGTTTTTGTTCCTATCTCTCGTACTGTTACTACTACTACTGTTATTACAACTACTACTACTGTTACTACAACTACTACTACTGTTACTACAACTACTACTACTGTAACTACAACTACTACTACTGTTACTACAACTACTACTACTGTTACTACAACTACTACTACTGTTACTACAACTACTACTACTGTTACTACTACTACTACTGTTACTACTACTACTACTGTTACTACTACTACTACTGTTACTACTACTACTGTTACTACTACTACTACTACTGTTACTACTACTACTACTACTACTAGTTACTACTACTACTACTGTTACTACTACTGCTGTTACTACTACTGCTGTTACTACTACTACTATTACTACTACTAACCACCTCTCTACTTCCTTTCCTACTACCTCTCTTGACCCGTCCCTGTCAGCTAGCCTATATATATGCCTCCTCTTCTTTCTATTAGTGTGGCTTTGTAAATGGTCGAAGTCAGACCTAAACATTGATGTAAGCTCCTCTCTCCTATGTGGCTGTTTATTTGTGTATTCAAAAATACATTACATCATACTATAGTGTATGTAGTTACAGAAAAATCAGTTGGTAAACACTTGTTCAGGGATACATGCCTCTTAACACACGACCTAAATATATCACTACCTTACAATTTTTCTCAAGTTGTAATGGAGTATTAATCAAATATGATGTGTGTTATGCTTTCTTAATGACAAAGTTAGAAATATTATCAATCAGTTTTTAGCTTTCCTTCATTATCTTTAGGTTTTGGTAGTGGTACAGCTTTTGGCAGTCCTCCATCCTTCGGAGGTGCCCCATCGTTTACTTCTCCAAAGTTTGGAAGTCCTCCAACTTTTGGTGGTACAGCTACTTTTGGATCTCCTTTATCAGGTGCCACAGGTAATTATGTTATTTCTAAGTGAATTAAAAGTAAATTAAATTATTCATAATTAACCCAAAGTGTTGAGAGGAAACTTCAGACAGTCATTCTCTCTCGCCCAGAATATTATGAAGTAGTAATGATGGTAGAATTACCATCATTACTACTTCACTATGTCACACGAGTCCTAACATTAAAATGTTAGGACTCGTGTGACATTTTAGTGTGGCAACGTTTCATGCTCCAGGAGCTTTGTCAAGCTCTTATAGCTTGACAGAGCTCCTGGAAAGCAAAATGTTGCCACGATACAATGTCACATTAGTTTCATCTGTGTTTATTTACCTAACAGGGTAATATTTAGTGAAGGGATTCAGGGAAACCGGTTATTTTATATAGCTGGACTTGAGTCCTGGAAATGGGAAGTATACAATGCCTGCATTTTAAAGGAGGGGTTTGGGATATTGGCAGTTTGGAGGGATATGTTGTGTATTCATTATACGTATATACTTCTAAACTGTTGTATTCTGAGCACCTCTGCAAAAACAGTGATTATGTGTGAGTTAGGTGAAAGTGTTGAATGATGATGAAAGTATTTTCTTTTTGGGGATTTTCTTTCTTTTTGGGTCACCCTGCATCGGTGGGAGACGGCCAACTTGTTAAAAAAAAAAAATTATCAGATAGCAGCTAGAAACAGTAATGGTGTCTAAAGTTTCTTCTGAATGGTAGTTTGTGCATTGAGCTGACCAGCCTTGCTATTGCGACTTGTAGTTTTCCAGCTGGGCAGGTTTAAACTTAAGGAGAGTGACCACTTGTACATTATGTATGATAGTAGTACTTAGGCTAAATTGTGTTTGTGTGCTTATGAGGAATAATTTTTATGAGTGTTTTCCCAAGTTCTTTTTGGGCCTGTGGTATACAGTGCTGCCTAGTTGAATCCCATAATTTAAGAAGCTTAGGTTCCCAGAAATGACACTTATAGAGAAACCTTGGATAAGGCTGCACCAAGCAAGGAAGAAAAGTAAGAAAGGGACACCAAGAAAAGCAATGAAGACAAGAAACGTGGGTTTTGGGTTCAACCAGGTGTAGTAAATGTAAATGTTTGTTTGTTTATGCAAAGAAGTATGTAAACAGAATTTAAGGTAATTATAGTAAAACACAGGATCAAAAATATATTTGTTTCTGTGTCAGCAAATTCTAAGGTATGCTGTACAGTGGCATTGTAGATATTTAAGCCTTCAAAAGGCAGTGAATTGATATTGGTAAAGGGTTTTTATTAACACCACTTTAGCTGCCATAAACTATATTTATTTTTAAATTTGATAGGTTGGTAAGAGCTGAAGTAGGTTGGTAAACAACAACTACATAGGGAAATACTCTCCTATCATGTGAGTTTGCATACATATACACATATAGGTCTGTCATCACAAATCTGGCAATCAGACATCCAGTTCCATCAGTCATTCGGCACTAATTTCGGCTAGCATAATTTCAAATTTCCAGGGTCGCCGCACAACCTGCTGGTACTGTTTGGTGGTGCTATTTGCTGCATAAGTCATTCCAATTTCTTTTTCTCCATTTATTGTTATAACCTGCTTGCTTTTAGCCCTAGCCATGGTTCCAACGAATAAAAGAAATGCTTCTTGTTGTGTAAAGCACCAACACAGTACATTGCCCATTAAAGATAAGGTGGCTTTGAAGCCACTGTCGGTTGCTATGAGCTCAGTCACCTCAAGGAAAGTTCCTTGGTGCTGGTGAGGGCCTTTTGATCTAGGGGACTGAATCTATGATCCAGTTCCCTGAATTAAGCCTGAATACCTTTCATCACCCCCACAGGCTCTGTATAATCCTGTGGGTTTAGTGCTCCCCCTTGATTATTATTATTTTTTTTTTCAACAAAATGGCCGTATCCCACCAAGGCAGGGTGATCCAAAAAGAAAAACTAAAGTTTCTCTTTTTAAATTTAGTAATTTATACAGGAGAAGGGGTTACTAGCCCCTTTCTCCTGGCATTTTAGTCACCTCTTACAACACGCAAAAGACCTAGGAATAATTATGTCAGCCGACCTTTCTTTTAAAGACTATAACAAGACAAAGATCATGACAGCCAGGAAAATGACTGGGTGGGTATTGAGAACTTTCAAAACAAGGGAAATAATGCCAATGGTGACATTCTTCAAATCGCTAGTGCTCCCTCACTTAGAATATTGCTCATTGCTGGCGGCCCCATTCAGGGCAGGAGAAATATCTGAGCTGGAACAAATACAGAGATCATTTATGGCTCACATTGAGCCAGTAAAGCACCTAAACTACTGGGAATGCCTGCAAGCCTTGAACATGTACTCATTGGAGCAGAGGAGAGAAAGGTACATGATAATATATACCTGGAAGGTACTCGAGGGCTTGGTCCCAAATCTGCACACTGCCATAACATACTGGAGTGAGAGATGTGGGAGGAAGTGTAAAATAAACCCAGTGAGGAGCAGGGATGCAGTGGGGACAATAAGGGAACACTGTGTCAACATCCGGGGTCCCAGACTTTTCAACATCTTACCAGAAGATATCAGAAACACTGCTGGAACAAGTGTTGAAGCCTTCAAGAGAAAACTAGACAAGTATCTTCACCAGGTGCCAGATCAACCAGGCTGTGATGGATATGTGGGGCAGCGGGCCTCCAGCAGCAACAGCCTGGTTGACCAGGCAAGCACCAGACGAGTCTGGCCCATGGCCGGGCTCAGAGAGTAGATATGCTCTCGAAATTCTTCAAAGGTATATCAAAGGTATTCCAGACACCCAAAAGTATTAAACAAAATAGTTTTTTTACATGAAATATACATTTTCCTACACAGAAAACAATGATACATGAAGAATAAAACAATAATAACTTCACACTTACCTTTAATGTGGCTTGTTGATGACTGATGAGATGGGAGGAGGGCAGAGGATGAAGGTGTTCTAGTGTTTGGAAGGGGAATCCCCTTCCATAAAGACTTCAGGTAACAAGTCCTTTTCTGGCTTGTGTCCTGGGAGTGCCTTTTCCTCCTGAGTAATGTAGGTCCTGTTTGGCATTTTCTTCCTAAACAGGCCTGTTTCATCACATTTGAACACTTGTTGGGGTTTTAATTTTTCGGCCTCTATGTACCCCTTAAAGTCCTGCACATATTTTTCAGCCGCTTTTTTGTCAGAACTGGCAGCCTCACCATGCCTTATTATACCATACCATTATCACATCTACTACCCCCCCCCTCTACCACCACCACTACCACCCTCTACCATCATCGCTACCACCCTCTACCACCATCGCTACCACTCTCTACCACCACCCTCTACCACCATCACTACCACCCTCTACTACCATCACAACCGCTACCAACCTCTACCACCATCACAATCGCTCCCACCCTCTACCACTACAACCCTCTACCACCATCACAACCACTACCACCCTCTACCACCACCACTTTCATATTTTTCTACAAACCTTTTCTTAAATTATGTGTGTTTCTCACATTCTTTACCATAGGACTAGCACTAGAAGCTTTCTTGGGGCCCATGGTGGCTTATTTAGCAGTTACAAGTACCAAAAACAATGGAATAATACAAAATATATCGCTTGTATGCGCGGAATTGTCCTCACTGGCTTTGTAAACAATGGCACAGTGGCTGGTACATGGAGTGAGTGGCCGGGCCCGCTCAGGGCGCCGCACCGACACATTTGGGACAAAAGTTCTTAACCCTTTCAGGGCCGACAGACCCTCTCAGAGACTTGTTCTCAGGGTCGCCCAAATTTCAAAAAAAAAAATTATTTTTTCTTATGAAAAGATAGAGAATCTTTTCCTGATCATAATGACACCAAAAGTATGAAATTTGATGGAAAATTTGCGGAATTATGCTCTTGCGAAGTTAGCGGTCTCGATGATGTTGATGCATCGGCGATTTTGCCCACTTTGAGCCCTATTATCGGCCAACTCCAGTGTTCGCACGCACGCACGCACGCACGCACGCACGCACGCACGCACGCACGCACGCACACACACACACACACACACACACACACACACACACACACACACACACACACACACACACACACGCACGCACGCACACGCACGCAATCACAGTCTTGCCAGAGGCAGACCAATGCTTTAGTTCAGATGCTTCTCCAAACTACAGATATCCCCACCCGTCCTTCAGAGTGCATGCACTATTTTTCAGCACTTCCTCTTAACTCTTTGACTGTCGCGGCCGTATATATACGTCTTACGAGGTACCGTGTTTGACGTATATATACTCATAAATTCTAGCGGCTTCAAATCAAGCAGGAGAAAGCTGGTAGGCCCACATGTGAGAGAATGGGTCTGTGTGGTCAGTGTGCACCATATAAAAAAAATCCTGGAGCACGCAGTGCATAATGAGAAAAAAAAAAAGCTCCAACCGTTTTTTTTAATTAAAATGCCGACTTTGTGGTCTATTTTCGTATAGTATTTATGGTTGTATTCTCGTTTTCTTGGTCTCATTTGATAGAATTGGAAACATATTATAGAAATAGAGGTGATTTTGATTGATTTTACTATAAAACGAACCTAGAAATGGAGCTCAAAGTAGGGGAATTGTTTGATTTTTGCCAATGTTCCAAAGTAAGCAAATGATGCCATTTTCCAATAAATGTCCAACTAGCCATTCTAATATGCAGTCATGAATGGGTTGATGTTATTTATACAATTATTACAGTATTGCAGTAGTCTGCATAATAGTAAGTCCTCTATTTTTTGTTTGAATGAAAATTCAAAATAGAAAATAAGAGTAATATCAGAGGGGCCTGGAGACATGACTAATGAGCAAAGGAAATGTTATTTTAGAGCCAGGAATGTCTGCATTGTTCATTCTGGACCTTATTTTGAAATTGTCATATTTTTTAGTTTTCGTGAAATTGGCCAAATTGCAAATTTCTGACCACATTATTAGGTAGTTGAAATCGGTAAATGGGCAGTTTCTTGTACTCAATCGATAGAAAAAATGGAGTTCTAAAGAAATAGCTATGAGTTTGGGCGACTGGAACAATGGAATTAGCTGAAAATAGGGCTCAAAGTGGGCGAAATCGCCGATTTGTAAACAGCGCCGAGGTCGCTAACTTCGCGAGAGCATAATTCTGTCAGTTTTCCATCAAATTTCGTTTTTTTGGTGTCATTACAATCGGGAAAAGATTCTCTATCATTTCATAAGAAAAAATATTTTTTTTTTTTAATTTTGCGACACCAGGAGACACCTCAGGATTGGGGGATGCGACAGTCAAAGGGTTAACCATAGACATCAAGGCAATATTGTAAAAATAGTCTAATGAGTGACTTTTGACAGTGCCTTGTACAGTTGAAATATAACTTTTATTTCAACTGCACATAATGGGTACCTGTTTTCTGTTTGTTTGGCAGACCTTTTTTTTTTTTTTTTCTTATATTTGTAGAGTAATTTGTCTAACCTAATGTAATGTTGAAATATGCTCTAAACTGTATGTGAGAAAGTGACATTTACTAGGAGGATGTTTTTAGATATATTTTTTCCTTTGTATAGGTGGAGGGTTCAGCAGCTTTGCTTCAACAGGTGCTTCAACATTTGGCTCAGTGGCAAACTCTTCACCAGCAACCAGTCCAGGGTTTGGAAGGTAAGCCTGAGTGTCTTGTCAGTGATGTGAACATTTGTGTTCTTGCATGTAAACTTGAAGCTGTGATATTGCCTCCCTCAACATTCTTTATCATTTGACAGCAGTATATAGTCTGTTCTTTCCAGAATGTTTGATCTGTACCTAGTATATTGAGGTACAGTAGACCATCATTGATTAAGATGTGATCTTCTGTAATGTTTTTGATATACAACAATTGTAACATTTAAAGTAAAAGGACACAAGTGCAACTAATGTGACATTTATTGTGGCAACGTTTCGCTCTCCAGGAGCTTTATCAAGCCATTACAAACAATACATGGACACAGAGGGTATATATAGGATCAGAGTGAGGTGAATACTAATGAGGTACCATTTCGATGTTCACTAGTGGTAGTAGTAGTAGTAGTAGTAGTGGTAGTGACAAAAGTAATACAATATGGTAGAGCAATTAATTCGTACATGAGTAAAAGGATATAAAAGCTATTACTTGGGTAACATAAAAATAGGTTGGACAAATATAGACTGGAATGAGGCAGCTTGTTTCAGTGTTCACTCTCTGTGCTTTGTGTAGTATAACAGGAGAGACTATGTGATGGCAGGGTTTACTGCCATCTCCTGTTATACTACACAAAGCACAGAGAGTGAACACTGAAACAAGCTGCCTCATTCCAGTCTATATTTGTTCAACCTATTTTTATGTTACCCAAGTAATAGCTTTTATATCCTTTTACTCATGTACGAATTAATTGCTCTACCATATTGTATTACTTTTGTCACTACCACTACTACTACTACTACTACTACTACTACTACTACTACTACTACTACTACTACTACTACTACTACTACTACTACTACTACTACTACCACTAGTGAACATCGAAATGGTACCTCATTAGTATTCACCTCACTCTGATCCTATATATACCCTCTGTGTCCATGTATTGTTTGTAATGGCTTGATAAAGCTCCTGGAGAGCGAAACGTTGCCACAATAAATGTCACATTAGTTGCACTTGTGTCCTTTTACTTTACATATTGTCGGTAATTCTACCAACTTTATTACAATTGTAACATTGCAGAATTTTTTCAATCAAGACTTACTGAAATTCATTTATGGTGGTGCAGCTTCAGAGGGAAAATTTGGAATGGCATGGGAGCTTTTTCCTCCATGTTGTGGGCAGCCGGCCTGTGGATCAGGTTATTTTCTGTGTGTTGTTGGGGGGGGTAGTATCCTCCCCTGTCCCACCTCTCACATCTGTGTTCCCCTCACATACATCCCATACAATTTGCAGCTTTGTATTTATAAAACGATATGTCATCATCATGTTTTATGTCTGCATAGTAACCATGGCACCCAAAGAGAAATGTGAGTGATACTGGAAGTGGCAAGAAAAAGTTAAACATTCAAGCCTTGATGTTATGAAGAAAATTGAGATATTAGATAAGCTTAAAAGTAGTACACATATATGGTCCCCCTACACCCCCCTTCCCCTAAGTTTGTTTTATGAATTTTTAATAGGTCTGATACAATTATAGGGATGCCGTGAACTATGGCAAATCATTCTTGGTTATATTTTATTATATGAGAAATAGGGTAAATTTTCAAATTTTTTGTGTGATTACGAATTCAAAATGGAAGGCAAATGTTATGTAGGAAAAACCTGGGCAAGTGATTAATAAATATAAGAAATATTGTTTTAGAACCTGGAATGCCCACATTGCATATTTTGGACTGTATTTATAAACCGTAATTTCTTTAATTTTGTGTAAAATTGGCTAAATTACCAAATTTTTTTCATTTTATAGGGTAGTTCTAATAGCTGAATGGGCAATTACTTGTGTTCAGCCAATAGAACAGAAGGCATACTAGTGAAACAACTAAGAATTTGGCCAAATAGAGGAACAGAATTAGCTTAAAATAAGACTCAAATTGGGTGAAATTGCCAATGCATAAATTGTGCAGAGACTGCAAACTTTGAGCCTTCATAATTTTGTAAGTTTTCTATCAAATTTTGAATTTTTGTTATCAATACCTTCTACCTTCAGAAAAGGATCCTCTGCTATTTCAGATTTTCTTTTAATATAGACACAGCAATATTAATTTGGAGGGTCTATAGTGTGAAAGGTTTAACAGAGGCCTGATTGAAGGAGCAACAAGTGGAAGCAAGCTTGTAAGCCCCTAAATAAATAACAAATTCAGATATGATAGGACATGTTACCAGAGCAATTCAAAATCAAAACATAGTGGGAAGACAACAATTTGGTAGGTCCATAAATTAAGGAGCTCTAAAATATTTTGCTAAATTCTGCATTTTAAAGAATAGTTTTGTCTCATTTCCTAGGTACTATATGACCCATAAGGATTTACTACTTCCCTCTGGGTATAATTTTTTTTATTTTGAAATATTTTTTTTTTTTTACATGTATATACGGCCTCTCCTCACTTAGCGACGTACTTGTTTACCAACGACTCGTATTTATTACGGGCTCTCTGACCAGTATGCATACCTAAATAATTTATATTTGAGCTGATTTCCTCTATTCCTTTTATTACAATATACAGTACACTACTGTATAAATGTTTAAAAATATACCAGAAATGTTATAAATGGTGCAAAGGTGACATTAAAACAATATCAGAGATGGTTGACACAAACCCACTACCATTGTAGTATTTTCCTCACTTAGCGACAAATTCGTTTACCAATGTGGTCATAAGAATGGAACTCTGTTGTTAATGAGAAGAGGCTGTATATAATGCACTGTTTGATATCACTATGACCCAGACAGGTTTATTGCTTTTGTGTAAATTTAATAACTATTGATATAAATGACCATAATTTTTTGCAGCTTTTCTGGTCAAAATAGTGCAGCATCGTTTGGAGGGCTTGCACAGTCTGCAAACCAGCAACAAAGCAGTGCATTTGGATCTGGTACCAATGTTTTTGGAAGGTAAATCAGATGAATTTCACTGTATAAATTGTCTTTATGTATTTCCAGTATGGACTGAATTTACATAAGAATGATAACTGAATGTTGCAAAAAAAAAAATCTACATTCTTGGTATTTATTAATATGGAAAAATACTATATTAGAGGCTTAGTGATGCATTTCTTGATATCTTTGATATTTTCGTCCTAAACTGAAGCTTTGTGGCAAATTTTACCTTGGTGGTCTCATGCACCACACATGTCACAGGGAAGTTGTGAACCTGTTGGGCCCTATACATGAAGTACGGTAGACCGTCGTTTAACACGGTAGTTTTGTTCCTGAAAACGCCGGGAGCCCCCAAAAAACCAACAACTTTTTTTTAGACCAACAGATCTTACAAAAATAAAAGTGAATATGTAATTGTAGATCATTTTCGTGATGTATTACTGCTTAAGAGTACAAATGCAATAGAAATAATAGTATTTCTTACCTTAAATTGTGGGTAATGGTGTTTGTGGATGATTGTGAAGAGAGTGGATATGCATGGTGCGGCCCTACTGAACTGAGGTGGATGGTTGTTGGTTGTCAGCAGAGGTGGATGATAGAGGTTCTGGTACTAAAGTCAGTGGTTGTATTGGAGTGTGCATAAATTTTGTAATGGATCTCTGGGCTCTTTTACTCTGCAGTACATTATACAACTGACGGTAAATCATCATCAGCTCGTCTAGACCCCATTTCACAGCACTGCTTCTAGATTTTCAAAGCACTGCTTCTAGATTTGTCAGGATCCTCTTCAGTGAAAACGTCTGCTAGTTTAGCAGCAACATGGAACTGCTCACATAACTGCTGCAATGTTAACTGTTTTTCTTTAGGTTCTTCTTCATCTTCTGTTATGTGGCTCCCTTGTATCTGTGCATCGAGCTCTGCCAACATTTCCTCTGGACTCACTGATCCATTGGTTGTATTGGAGATGTTGTATTTGGAGGTAAAAATACAACTTTTACATGTGGGGTCACATCCAACAAAGCTTGTGGATGAGTACAAGAATTATCAAGAATGAAGAGAGCCTTGAATGCAAGGTTCTTCCTGTGCAGGAAAAACTTGACTTCAGGAATAAAGTGATGCTTAAACCTGTCAATAAATATTTCCTGTCATCCATGCTCACTGGTTTGACCTCCAAATTAGTGGTAAGGTATTTTATCTACACCTTTCAAAGCATGAGGATTCTTAGAGCGGTAAATAACCATGGGCTTATACTTGAAATCACCTGATGCACTAGAGCAAAGGAGCAAGGTGAAGCGATCCTTTTGCTGTCTTGAAGCCCTGTGCACTTTTCTCTTACCGACTAATATAAGTTCGTGTTGGCATTTTCTTCGAAAATCACTCGTCTCATCAGCACTAAACTTGATATGACTCATAGCCACCCTCAGAAATAATTTCTTGCAATTCAGCAGGGAAATTACTTGCTGCTGTATGATCATCTGAAGCACTTTCACCAGAAAACTTAATATTATGTAACTTGTTACTCAACTTAAAGGTGTGGAACCAGCCTGTGTTAAACATACACCCTTTTTCAGGCCTTCCTTATCACACACTGCTTTAAACAACTGTAAGGCCTTTTCCCTAATTAAGATGAAATTAAGTGGTGCATAGTGTATCCTGCGGGCGACGCACACTCCAAATTTTTTCCCTTCCTGCAAACTAAACAATGGTAAGTTAATTTTATGAAGTGTTATACAAAAATACGACGCAATTCTTCAGTAGCGCTATAACCAAAACGTGCCAAACAAAACCGTGTTAAACGACTGTCTACTCTACATATTGTACAAGGTTTAGCAGGATGTAGATGTTTGACTATCTCTCCAAAGGAATCATTACTTTGAAACTGTTCTCTAGATGATTGAGGTTTGAGTACACACTGCTTACCCATGGCCACCTGCTTATAAAAGATCCTGTTCTTCTCTCTCCTCCTCCTAGTAGTGTGGTGGTAATTGTGCTGCTCATTTTTTCTGATGTGCCACAACTTTGGTTTCAACTTGTTTGTTGGGGATTTTGTTATTGGGGTTCATAACAGGATTTCTGTGAACCTGAAGGACCCAATTTGTATGTAGACTATGGTAATTGATGTTTTCTAATGTAAGGTATTGTAAGCTGTCACAAAAGTTTGTGTTGCCTTGGGTGTACATGTGTGAATGGGTTTTAACCCCTTGACTGTCGCGGTCGTATATATACATCATGGGAGATACCGTGTTTGACGTATCTTTTTTTTTATTTTTTTTTTATTATCACACTGGCCGATTCCCACCAAGGCAGGGTGGCCCGAAAAAGAAAAACTTTCACCATCATTCACTCCATCACTGTCTTGCCAGAAGGGTGCTTTACACTACAGTTTTTAAACTGCAAGATTAACACCCCTCCTTCAGAGTGCAGGCACTGTACTTCCCATCTCCAGGACTCAAGTCCGGCCTGCTGGTTTCCCTGAACCCCTTCATAAATGTTACTTTGCTCACACTCCAACAGCACGTCAAGTATTAAAAACCATTTGTCTCCATTCACTCCTATCAAACACGCTCATGCATGCCTGCTGGAAGTCCAAGCCCCTCGCACACAAAACCTCCTTTACCCCCTCCCTCCAACCTTTCCTAGGCCGACCCCTACCCCGCCTTCCTTCCACTACAGACTGATACACTCTTGAAGTTATTCTGTTTCGCTCCATTCTCTCCACATGTCCGAACCACCTCAACAACCCTTCCTCAGCCCTCTGGACAACAGTTTTGGTAATCCCGCACCTCCTCCTAACTTCCAAACTACAAATTCTCTGCATTATATTCACACCACACATTGCTCTCAGACATGACATCTCCACTGCCTCCAGCCTTCTCCTCGCTGCAACATTCATCACCCATGCTTCACATTCATATAAGAGCGTTGGTAAAACTATACTCTCATACATTCCCCTCTTTGCCTCCAAGGACAAAGTTCTTTGTCTCCACAGACTCCTAAGTGCACCACTCACCCTTTTCCCCTCATCAGTTCTATGATTCACCTCATCTTTCATAGACCCATCCGCTGACACGTCCACTCCCAAATATCTGAATACATTCACCTCCTCCATACTCTCTCCCTCCAATCTGATATCCAATCTTTCATCACCTAATCTTTTTGTTATCCTCATAACCTTACTCTTTCCTGTATTCACTTTCAATTTTCTTCTTTTGCACACCCTACCAAATTCATCCACCAATCTCTGCAACTTCTCTTCAGAATCTCCCAAGAGCACAGTGTCATCAGCAAAGAGCAACTGTGACAACTCCCACTTTATGTGTGATTCTTTATCTTTTAACTCCACGCCTCTTGCCAAGACCCTCGCATTTACTTCTCTTACAACCCCATCTATAAATATATTAAACAACCATGGTGACATCACACATCCTTGTCTAAGGCCTACTTTTACTGGGAAATAATTTCCCTCTTTCCTACGTACTCTAACTTGAGCCTCACTATCCTCGTAAAAACTCTTCACTGCTTTCAGTAACCTACCTCCTACACCATACATCTGCCACATTGCCCCCCTATCCACCCTGTCATACGCCTTTTCCAAATCCATAAATGCCACAAAGACCTCTTTAGTCTTATCTAAATACTGTTCACTTATATGTTTCACTGTAAACACCTGGTCCACACACCCCCTACCTTTCCTAAAGCCTCCTTGTTCATCTGCTATCCTATTCTCTGTCTTACTCTTAATTCTTTCAATAATAACTCTTCCATACACTTTGCCAGGTATACTCAACAGACTTATCCCCCTATAATTTTTGCACTCTCTTTTATCCCCTTTGTCTTTATACAAAGGAACTATACGCATATGCGTATCTATACGCATAAATTCTAGCGGCTTCAAATCAAGCGGGAGAGGGCTGGTAGGTCTACATGAGAGAGAATGGGTCTCAGTGGTCGGTGTGCACCTTGTGAAAAAAATCTGGGACTCAGCGGTGCATTGTGGGAACACCATCTTGGTAGTCCATTTTCACCATGCCTCGCGGTAAGAAGTTCCTCCCTCCTTGGCGGATTGGAGGTCTTTTGTTCCAAAGTGATAGCTCAAACAGTGATGAAAGTGTCAAAGAAAGTGAATTCCCTGGTTTTGAAGCGGGTGTGACCGAAAAAAGTGCCCAGGATAACATAATTAGTGATGAAAACCCAGATGACCCACAACCTTCCACCTCTGGTGCTGGGCCGGCTCGTTCATGTTCACCTGTACCAGGACGAAAGAGGAAACTATTTGCCCGTGTACAAGACTCAGATGTGAGCAGTGATTTCAAGGTTATTGAAAGCAGCTCTAGTTGTGACAGTGAGGGTGAATATTCCCCAGTGAAGCGGCAGTATATACGATGTCGCATGCGGTCTGGTAGTGTGCCATATGCTCTTCCAAGAGGAAGGAGTACATCTCGGAGCACATCCCATGGCCCTACACCATGTCCTGATAGTGAAGCTGACGATATTGTTACGATGGGTATCAATGATGCAAGTGAGGCAGCAGGCGGTGGTGGTGATAGTGATGGTGGCATGAGTCATGTGACACCAGCAGCGGGCCACGCTACTACCCGCGCTGCTGACTGCACAACTACAACCAGCCTCACCCGACCCCACACTCCCACAACAACCACAACCTGCACAACCACAACCACATTACAATATCCAGAACCCACCAGCTGACCGCATCTGGGATTGGCAGCAAGATGATGAGTTTGTTCCCAATCCCCATGACTTTGATGGAGAACAAAGTGGAATACGGCCATCATGTACACTTGGGAACAATCCCACTGAACTGGAATGCTTTCAGTTGTTCTTCGATGAACTCCTGATGGACATTATTGTCAGGGAAAGCAATACATACTATGAGTACACCATGGCAAACACTATTCTGTCGCCAAGATCACGCCTACACCAGTGGAAGGACACAACTGTGGCAGAGATGTATCTGTTCTTTGCCACAATAATGCTTATGCCACATGTGTATAAGCACAGTGTCAACACATACTGGGCGACAGACCGCCTGAGTTCAACCCCTGCTTTCAGTGACATTATACCAGTGAATAGATTTGTGTTACTGTTACGTATGTTACACTTTTCAGACAAAACAAGGCCTGATAGAAGCGACAGGTTATATAAGATCAGACGTGTGTTTATGTACCCGAAACAAAAGTGCTGTATGTATTTTTATCCCTTCAGGAAGCTTGTTATTGATGAGTCTTTGATTTTGTTCAAAGGAAGACTCTCATTCAAACAGTATATACCAAGTAAGAGGAAATGCTTTGGTATAAAGTTATATGTTCTATGTGATTGCAAAACTGGTCTGGTTTTGGATATAATTGTGTACACTGGCAGTAAAACATTGGAAGATACCAGAAAGTTACTGGGTATCTCTGGTGATGTGGTTAGAACAATGATGGAGCCATATCTTGGTAAGGGGCATATTTTATATACTGACAACTGGTACACAAGCCCTATACTCAGTGATTTCTTGCGAGTGAACATGACAGATGTGTGTGACACAGTGCATGGAAATCATAAACATATGCCTAGGTTTGATGCTGGCAGTCATAGAGGTGAAGTGCAGGTGTTTGCTGCCAATGACATCATGGCATTTCGGTGGCATGACAAACGTGATGTCACACTGCTGACATCAGTTCACCGACATGAAATGGTAGACACTGGCAAGCAGAATAGAGAGACCAATGAACCCATTGTAAAACCTACAGCTGTGATGGATTACAACCTCAATATGCGCTTAGTGGACAAATGTGACATGCAGATTGGGTTTGCTGACTGTGTTCGCAAGAGTTATAAGTGGTACATAAAACTGTTTTTCCATCTTCTTGACATTTTCATGCTGAATGCTTATAATATGTATAAGTTGAAGACCAAGAAGAAACCCAAATATGGTGAATTTTGTTTGTCAGTCATCAGACAAATAATATTCAAGTACCAAGGAACAACACCTGCAATAGACCAGCGCCCACGAAATTATCAACACATGTCCTCTCGTCTGAGGCCTGGTGATCATTACCCCATACCACTGCCTGCTACTACTGCCAAGAAAAATGCTCAGAAGAGTTGTTTTGTCTGTGGACATACCACAAAACGCGCACAAAAACGCAGAGACACTCGTTTTATGTGTGAGGAGTGTAAGACACCATTGTGCTTATACCCATGTTTCAAAGAATTCCACAAGCATCAGCAGTTCTAGAAAAGTGTCCAGTGATTGTACATATGTATATATATTATAGAACAATTGTAATAAACATTTGTTTACATTGTTTGTGTAAACAAGTTTTAGCAACATTATAATGATACGAGTGTTTTTGCTAGAATTGTGTTACATTCAACAAGTGTATATTTGAACATTGCACAATAATTTGGTCTCACAGGCCACAAAAGTTATGTGAAAAAATAAAATAGTGAAAAAAACAAGAAACCATCGAATAGAAGTAATCAAAGTTTACCGGGTGTGCAGCAGTCGCCGCTGTTGCCGTTCGCAGATCAATTTCAGCAAACTTCAGGGCTCTGTATCTCGGTAAGTACTGATGGGAAATTTTTTTTTTTGGGGGGGGGGGCTAAAATAATCAGAAACATAATCTTAACATTTTCATAAGAAATTTTTTTTTTTTTTTTTTTTTCGAATATTTTGCGACACCAGGAGACACTTCAGGATTGGGCCTTTCGACAGTCAAAGGGTTAATTCAAGAAATTAGTTTTAGATTGTAAGTGATTAGCATGCATGTGAATAATTATTCATAATAAAAATAATAATAAATTTATTTTCCAGTAAGTCACATTTGGTACAAAAGTGTCTTACATGGAAAAGCTTGTATTTATGTACAGCATTTCAGGCAGACTTAAGACAAGAGTAAAATCCTAGTAGAACATAGCAGTATACTATAGTAGTATTAGACTTACTTATCACTGTTTTCTAATCACTTGGTTATAGCAGTACATAGTAGACATATCACTGTTTTTAATTGCAGTAGACTGTCGAATAACACACAATCTGTTAATGTGCTTTGCAAAATTGCAGCATAGTTTCAGTGCACACGCTGTATAAAAATCAGTTTACACGATGGAGTACATATAGGGGAAATACGGCATGTACTGCAGTCTTTCCCCTCTACCTCAGGGTGTGTCCATTGTCTTATGGGCTAGTGGGTGGGAGCGTGCAAGCCAGTGGGTGGGAGTATGTGAGCCAGTGGGTGGGAGCATGCAAGCCAGTGGGTGGGAGTATGTGAGCCAGTGGGTGGGAGTATGCAAGCCAGTGGGTGGAAGCATGCGAGCCAGTGGGTGGGAGCATGCGGGCCAGTGGATGGGAGCGTGAGAGCCATTGGGTGGGACCATGAGAGCCAGTGGGTGGGACCATGTAAGCCAGTGGGTGGGAACGTGAGAGCCAGTGGGTGGGAACGTGAGAGCCAGTGGGTGGGAACGTGAGAGTCAGTGGGTAGGAGTATGAGAGAGCTAGTGGGTGGGAGCTTGTGAGCTAGTGGATGGAAGCATGAGAGTCTTTGGGTGGGAGCATGCGAGCCAGTGGGTGGGAGCATGCAAACCAGTGGGTAGGAGCATGAGAGCTAGTGGGTAGGAGCCAGTGGGTAGGAGCATGAGAGCTAGTGGGTGGGAGCATGTGAGCCAGTGGGTGGGAGCATGGGAGCCAGTGGGTAGGAGCATGAGAGCTAGTGGGTGGGAGCCAGTGGGTAGGAGTGTGAGAGCCAGTAGGTGGGAGTGTGCGAGCCAGTGGGTGTGAGCAGGTGAGTTAAACCATGGAATGGGTGGAGATCTGAACACATGGCAAGTAAGTCCTAAAATTACAGGCCAGGTGTAAGGCACTGGGCCAGCTGGCTACAAGAAGATTCATCCAGCTATGTTATGTCTATGAACCATAGGGAGGTTAGCAGGGGCTCCACTGTGACCACAAATGCAAATTTTTACAGATAAATCTCCCACTAGCATGGCTGTGGTGAACTCTAGCTCAAGCTCCCTCAGAGCTGTCTTTGTGACTCATGAAACTAAATTATAACACAACTGCAAACAAACAATGGAAGGTGTGGGGTTTGAACCCATGGTAAGTGAGTCCTAAAATTCCTGGCATTGCATATAGAAATATACCTGGTTTGATTAGTTTTATTAAAGCCAGCTGGCTGAGTGGCTCTCATACTGGCCTGAAATTGTAGAACTCACTTGTAATAGTAAATACAATATATATAACAAACATAGAACCAACAAACAAAAGGTATAGTACTTAAAATATAAAGCTTGACACATACAGTACTCTTAGACATCACTTAGCTCAGTTATTTTTTGCAAAAAAAAAAATATGTTAAATCACTTTGGTTAGTCTGCACTGCTCTCAGCTCATTACTAGTCTCACACAAGTATTACCATTGATTTACTAATTAAACTGTTGAAGGATTAGTGAAAACTGGAGCAAGTAGAACTGTAAATTATGAAGAGACTTGCTGTCGTAACTTGTGAATTGAGTCTCTGTGGTGATTGAAAATGATGGAACCATTCTGGACATGGTTTACTGGCATGGGTAAGATTTATACTGTCAGTCAGTAATTGTAAATATAACAAAAATGAAAAGAAAATGCTGATCTCAATGAGGATCTCAGACCAAAATAAAATTGTACTGTTCAGTCATTCTCCTGTCTTTGCTTACATGTGAGTTACCACATATAGAAATATAGTGCATTCCTGAAACTAGAGAAAGATACAGCATCTCAAGAAAAATCATTTAGTTATCCCTGGAGGCTGAAACTGCAGAAAGTTGAATGCAGTAGACAGTTGACTGGATCTGACAATTGGCATAAATTATAGCAAAGCTGAAATTTTTTACAAATACCGGAGGATAAATTTAAGGAAATGAAGAAAATTTGGTTTAATCTATGTGTACTAGTGTTGGGTTATATTTCTCCACATGTGATGAATGAAACTTTTCTATTATAATATAGGAGTACACACTTTGTATGTCAAATTGTTGGCATTATTAATTTTATTGTAATTCTCTTCATACTTAGATGCTTTGTGATGACTCATTAGTAACTTTTGAAATGCAGGAGAATGATTCAGAGTAAGAAATCCAAGAAAAAGGGAGGTGACCTGAGCCTGGTGAAGAACTTTTGCTCCAGTGGGTCTTTCCTCTCCTTTCTCACAGCAGACCTGATTGCCTCCCATTTTCTGGGCTTTGTATAACCCTTATGGGCATAACACTTCCCATGTATTTGTCTTTGCTCCAGTCTGTCAATACATTTGGAAATTGGAAACCATTTTCTTTGTGGCTAGCATCTGATGTGCCTTATTGTATACATTCCAGATACCGAGATGTGAAACAGTATGAGTAACTGTATGTGCCAAAATGAGTAGACAACAAATGCAACATAATGCATAAGTTGTTTCGAAGGATGTAAGGAGAGAACATGTTCATGTGGCATGGTATTTTGACATTAAAATAATTAATGATATTTTGTCTTTTTTAATTATTGTTAGGAATGAACTATATTAGTTATACAGTGGATCAGATTTAATCACTAATTTTAAATTATTTTATTCATTTCATGTAATTTTAACAACAGTTTCAGAATTTACTTGTGTAATTTTTTATCTTTTCAGTGGCAGTAACTTCTCATCCTGGCGTTAGTGACTACACTGGAACCTGGAGATTTCTGCAGCTAATTCCTTGCTATATATGTTCACTTTTTAAATGCAGTATTATAGAAAAATTAAGAGTGTACTGGGCATTAAAATGCACCGGTCTTTTGTTTGTTTCTTATCTTCTACATGAGATAAAAGACTTTTATTTTTGTCTCATTATAATCATTGTTATTTTGTTTTTTAATTTTATGAAAAATAAAACTAAAACTTTTGACAGAAATAAAGAAAATATGAAATATACTGTATATCATTGGTTATATGTCTGGTTTATATTTTACAGAGTCATTACTGATAGCTTAAGAATGTTGTATAAACCTGTGTTTGGAGTTTATGTACACACTGTATGAACCTCAAATTTTAAATATACAAATGAACAGTTGCTATTATCTGGATTTTTTTAGTTCATTCTTTAACCCTTTCAGGGTCCAAGGCCCAAATCTGGAGTCACATACCAGTGTCCAAGAATTTAAAAAAAAAAAAATTGTTATTTTTTCTTATGAAATCGTAGAGAATCTTTTTGTGAAGGTAATAAAACAAAAAGTACGAAATTTGGTGGAAAATTGACGAAATTATGCTCTCGCTAATTTTGATGTGTCAGCGATATTTACGAATCGGCGATTTTGCCGATTTTGACTCCCATTTTAGGCCAATTACATTATTCCAATCAACCAAATTCTTAGCTATTTCACTTCTATTCTATCGATTGAGCACAAGAAATCGCCAAGTCAACTGTTTCAACTACAAAATAAAGTGATCGGAAATTGTTAATTTGGCCAATTTAACACAAAGTTCAAAATATTCCAATTTCAAAATAGGGTCCAGAATGAACAATGTAGGCATTCCTGGCACTAAACTAACATTTCCTCTGTTCATTAGTTATGTTTTGAGGCTTTACAAATAAATTCCATTTTGATTTTTTATTCACATAATGAATTTTTATTCACACCAAAAAATAGAAGATTTACTGTTATGCAATACTGTAATAATTGTATAAATATCATCACCATATTTGTGAATGTTTATTAGACCCACCAGCTGACGTGTATTAGACGTGTGAGGTCGTTTGTTTACTCTTGAATATTGGCAAAAATTTAACATTTCTGCTACTTTGAGCTCAGTTTCAAGCCATTTCCAGTGCTAAAACCAATCAAAATCATCTCTATTTCTGTAATATGTCTTCCATTCTATCAAATGAGACCAAGAAATCGCAAATACAACTATAAAAAACATACGAAAAAACACTGCAAAGTTGCTGTTTTAATCGAAAAATCATGATTTCATTTTTTTTCTCTCATTATACACAGTGTGCTGCAGGATCTGTTTTATGTGGTGCACACATACCACATAGATGTATTCTCTCATACCTAGGCCCAAATGTACCACTCACAGTTTATCAGAGTGAGCTGAGCTCATGGCGTAGATCTACGGTTTGGACCCTGAACGTAAAGCCGTAGATCTACGGGACGGACCCTGAAAGGGTTAAAAAAAAAAAAAAGATGTTATCTATCATTGGAAATATTTTAAAGGAAAATTGCATGTTATATACATCCTTACTCCCTTCAAGGGAGTCTTGCCTTGATGATGAATGGTTCCTGATCCAAAGATTTGCACTAATTCCATTTTTTCTCAGATCAAACCTGAGTACCTTCCATTTCCCTCTTGCTACATGAAGTTTAGGGGTTAACACTTCCCTGTGACTAATAAGTCTTTACTAAATAGTTAGCCCAATGTGCATGTTCAAATTTATCAAAATAGTGGCAACTAAAACGAAGTAATAAATAAAAAGTTTAGCATTTTTCTTAACATGTTGGCCATTTCCCACCAATGCAGGGTGACCCAAAAAGAAAAAAAACTGATCATCATTTAACACTTTCACCGTCATTCATAAATAATCACTGTCTTGGCAGAGGCACTCAGATACGACAGTTTAAATGTCACTCCAAACATCCAATATCCCAAACCCCTCCTTTAACCCTTAAACTGTCCAAACGTAGATCTACGTTTTTTCAACATTTGAAAGTATGTAAAAAAACGTAGACCTTCTGTTTTTTTTACATTTGAAAACATGTAAAAAAACTTTGATCTACTTTTTTTTTTTATATATATATGAAAATATGTAAAAAAATGTAGATGTACTTTTGGAGCACTACGCATATGAACGTAGATTTGTTTGGACAGTTTAAGGGTTAAAGTGCAGGCATTGTACTTCTTGCCTTCAGGACTCAAGTCTGGCTAACCGGTTTTCCTGAATCCCTTCACAAAATATTACCCTGCTCACACTCCAACAGCTTATCAGGTCCCAGAAACCATTTGGCTCCATTCACTCCAATCTAACACGTTCACGCATGCTTGCTGGAAGTCCAAGCCCCTCACCCACAAAACCACCTTTACCCCCTCCCTCCAACTTTTTCGAGGGCAACCCCTTCCCTGCGTTCCTTCCCCTACAGATTTATATACTATCCAAATCATTCTACTTTGTTCCATTATCTCTAAATCACCAAACCACCTCAACAACCCCTCTTCAGCCCTCTGACTACTTCTTTTAGCAACTCCACATCACCCCCTAATTTCCACACTATGAATTCTCTGCATAATATTTACACCACATGTTGCCCTTAGACACAACATCTCCACTGCCTCCAGCCTCCCCTTTGCTGCAGCATTTACATCCCATGCTTCACACCCATATAAGAGTGTTGGTACCACTATACTCTCTTAGATTCCCTTCTTTGCCTTCATGGGTAATGTTTTTTGTCTCCACAGATACCTCAAAACACCATTCACCTTTTTTTCTTCATCAGTTCTGTGGTTAGCCTCATCCTTCATAAACCCATCTGCTGACGAGTCAACTTGCAAATATCTGAACACATTCACTTCTTCCATACTCACTTCCTCCAATGTGATATCCAATTTTTATTATCTAAATCATTTGATACCCTCATCACTATTCTTATCTATGTTCACTTTCAACTTTCTTCTTTGACACACCCTCCCAAACTTGTCCACTAACCTTTGCAACTTTTCTTTAGAATCTCCCAAAAGCACAGTATCTTCAGCAAAAAGTAACTGTGTCAACTTCCATTTCGTATTTGATTTCCCATAATTTAATCCCACTCCCAAGGTCCTGGAAGCTGTTGACGATAAAATACAGATGTAGTACACACAGACTTTGCAAAAGCTTTCTACAAGTGTGACCATGGTGTAATAGCACACAAAATGCATGATAAAGGAATAACAGGAAAAGTTGGTAGATGGATCTATAACTTCCTGACAAATAGAACACAAAGAGTAATAGTAAACAGAGTAAAGTCCCAGGCAGCCACGGTGAAAAGCTCTGTTTCACAAGGCACAGTACTTGCTCAAATTCTATTCCTCGTCCTCATTTCTGACAGAGATGTAAGCCATAGCTCTGTGTCTTCCTTTGCAGATGACACCCGGATTGCCATGGCAGTGACTTCCATCTTCAAATGGGCCACTCAAAACAATATGAAGTTCAACGAGGAGAAATTTCAACTACTCAGATATGGAAAACTTGAGGATATTAAAAATGTATCTGGGTATATGACAAATTCTAACCACACAATAGAGCAAAAAAGAAATGTGAAGGACCTGGGAGTGGTAATGTCAGAGGATCTCGCCTTCAAAGACCTCCGGGTTTAGCGCTTCCCCCTTGATTATAATAATAATTCAAAGACCACAACAATGTATCTACCTCATCGGCTAGGAAAATGATAGGATGGATAATGAGAACCTTCAAAACTAGGGATGCCAAACCTATGATGACACTTCAAATCGCTTGTTCTCTCTAGGCTGAAATACTGCTGTACACTATCGGCCCCCTTCAAGGCTGGCAACATTGCAGACCTGGAGAGCGTACAAAGAACTTTCACAGCACACACAAGTACGATAAGGCACCTAAACTACTGGAAACGGTTGAAGGTCCTTGATCTGTATTCCCTCGAACGCAGGCGAGAGAGATGCATGAAAAAATACACTTGGAAGGTCCTGGAGGGATTGGTACCAAACCTGCACATGAAAATCACTCCCTATGAAAGCAAAAGACTTGGCAGTAGATGCAACATTCTCCTGATGAAAAGCAGGGGCACCATGAATACATCGAGAGATTATACAATAAGTGTCACAAGACTGTTCAACTGCCTACCAGCGTACATAAGGGGTCCCAATATGACTCAGTTTTTAGCAAGCCGCTAACCAGACTGAGAGTCGAAGATCAAAATGAATTTTTTATGAGAGAGCCACAAAATTTGATTAACACAAGCCTATCCGATGTTATCCTGACGCCAAATGACTTCGAACAGGCGATAAATGACATGCCCATGCACTCTGCCCCAGGGCCAGACTCATGGAACTCTGTGTTCATCAAGAACTGCAAGAAGCCCCTATCACGAGCCTTTTCCATCCTATGGAGAGGGAGCATGGACACGGGGGTCGTCCCACAGTTACTAAAAACAACAGACATAGCCCCACTCCACAAAGGGGGCAGTAAAGCAACAGCAAAGAACTACAGACCAATAGCACTAACATCCCATATCATAAAAATCTTTGAAAGGGTCCTAAGAAGCAAGATCACCACGCATCTAGAAACCCATCAGTTACACAACCCAGGGCAACATGGGTTTAGAACAGGTCGCTCCTGTCTGTCTCAACTATTGGACCACTACGACAAGGTCCTAAATGCACTAGAAGACAAAAAGAATGCAGATGTAATATATACAGACTTTGCAAAAGCCTTCGACAAGTGTGACCATGGCGTAATAGCGCACAAAATGCGTGCTAAAGGAATAACAGGAAAAGTCGGTCGATGGATCTATAATTTCCTCACTAACAGAACACAGAGAGTAGTCGTCAACAGAGTCAAGTCCGAGGCAGCTACGGTGAAAAGCTCTGTTCCACAAGGCACAGTACTCGCTCCCATCTTGTTCCTCATCCTTATATCCGACATAGACAAGGATGTCAGCCACAGCACCGTGTCTTCCTTTGCAGATGACACCCGAATCTGCATGACAGTGTCTTCCATTGCAGACACTGCAAAGCTCCAGGCAGACATCAACCAAATCTTTCAGTGGGCTGCAGAAAACAATATGAAGTTCAACGATGAGAAATTTCAATTACTCAGATATGGTAAACATGAGGAAATTAAATCTTCATCAGAGTACAAAACAAATTCTGGCCACAAAATAGAGTGAAACACCAACGTCAAAGACCTGGGAGTGATCATGTCGGAGGATCTCACCTTCAAGGACCATAACATTGTATCAATCGCATCTGCTAGAAAAATGACAGGATGGATAATGAGAACCTTCAAAACTAGGGAGGCCAAGCCCATGATGACACTCTTCAGGTCACTTGTTCTATCTAGGCTGGAATATTGCTGCACACTAACAGCACCTTTCAAGGCAGGTGAAATTGCCGACCTAGAAAATGTACAGAGAACTTTCACGGCGCGCATAATGGAGATAAAACACCTCAATTATTGGGAGCGCTTGAGGTTCCTAAACCTGTATTCCCTGGAACGCAGGAGGGAGAGATACATGATTATATACACCTGGAAAATCCTAGAGGGACTAGTACCGAACTTGCACACGAAAATCACCCACTACGAAAGCAAAAGACTTGGCAGACGATGCACCATCCCCCCAATGAAAAGCAGGGGTGTCACTAGCACGTTAAGAGACCATACAATAAGTGTCAGGGGCCCGAGACTGTTCAACTGCCTCCCAGCACACATAAGGGGGATTACCAACAGACCCCTGGCAGTCTTCAAGCTGGCACTGGACAAGCACCTAAAGTCAGTTCCGGATCAGTCGGGCTGTGGCTCGTATGTTGGTTTGCGTGCAGCCAGCAGCAACAGCCTGGTTGATCAGGCTCTGATCCACCAGGAGGCCTGGTCTCAGACCGGGCCGCGGGGGCGTTGACCCCCGGAACTCTCTCCAGGTAAACTCCAGGTAATATGTTAGTGTATGCCTTTCCTCAATCTCTCTGCACAATGTCCTTATATTTAAATATATTTAGATCACTAAGTTTATAATCGAGAGGGCTGAGGATAGGTTGGAGAAGAGGGTGTAAAAATCTGGGGCAGAAGGTAGGAAGGGTAGGGGTTATTCCAAGAACAGCTTTGGGTTTTAGGGGCTTGAGCATCCAGCAGGCTTGTGTGAATTTGTTAGGAGTGAGTGGACGTGCTGTTGGCATTTGAGAGCAAGGTAACTTTTATGAAAGGATTCAGGGAAGCCCATTAGCTGGATTTGAGTCCTGGAGGTGGGAAGGGCAGTGCTTGTACTCTGGAGGAGGATAGGGGATATTGCAGTTGAAGGGTAAACTGAATTATGATGTCAGTACACTTCTGGGAAGACAGCTATTGAATGAATGATAGTGGATATTTTCTTCTTTGGGTCAACCTGTCTTGGTGGAAGACAGCCATTGAGGTAAAAAAAAATTCCACAGATTTGACATAGAATAATTGATACCCAAAATTTTGTAAAAAACAAAAAAAAATATATATATATTTCACATGTTATAGTTTTATACCCAATACATACTCATAGTTCTCTATGTACAATAGGAAAATCACATATACAGTTACATAAGTCACATAAGTTCCTCTCTTAACTAATGTAGCTTTATTTATTCAATATTATTTGGGAGTATTTTTTAATCTGCATAAACATACTGTTGTTAGTAACTACTAATACTTATGTAAATACTTATTACAGTAAGTAAAAGTCATTTTTTTTTGTGCACTCAGAACTTTTCCACAACAGTGTGTGTACTATTTTTCTTTGTCTTTAAATAAAGCCATCACATAATTTCAATTTTTGGATATGAGGAATTTGTATTCACAGAGAGCTTTTAAGCGCTCTGTAACTGAACATGAAGCAAAAAAGTGTCTGAATCTTGCCCACAGACACACAGCTCTCTTTGGTACTACATCAGCCCCCAGCTGCCCCTCACCCACTACAAACTTATGTGCCTCTTGTGTCTGTAGTTCTTGATCCTCACGTCTTCTGGCTCTCATAAATGACTTCTTCAGGAACTTGCGTTTTCTTGCAGAAGTGTAACTTTTGTCACCTTGTGCCTCTCTTGACCAATGACCTTTAGAGTCCCTCTCTCCTGAAGTGTAAACAGTCTGTCTGTGTTGGTGTTTCATAGGATGCTGTTTCATAGGATGTATGACCAGAGATTTGTAGTTACTTGGAGTGCGACGAGAGGTCCACCAGCGAGTACCTTGATGGCCAGAGTTGCTAGAGACCCGCACAGCTTCTGGAGGTGCGCCTGAGGTGTTTTCTTGGTGAAACTTACCAGCTTGAGGTGCTGTAGATGATTGTATGTGGGAGATTGATTTTCCTGGAATGTGACTTATGTTTGACTGCACACATGATGCTATTCTTCCAGGAATCCTGTTATGTCTTCCTGCAGATCTCAGCATGGAAGGGGCATGTGTTCCTGGAAACATTAAAAAATTCTGTTAACATCATTATGAAGCACATAGTGAAATACAGTTCTGTAGGTAATGTAGTTAGAGATAAAGAATGTTTTAAAATATAAAAACTATTGCATTTAAGAAGCACTAAACCCATATGGGTCATTCAACCAAGGGATCTTGGAGGCTTCCTCCTTCAGCTGACTGGGCACATTTTTCATGCCACATTTCTTGATATTCCACCACCTATGTCCTCTTCAGACATTGTTACAGCTTATTACCACCTCTGTTTTCATTGCAGCATCACTTGCCATCCCCCAAACCTCAGGAAGGCATTAGAAATGTGTACCCTGGTGATCTGACTGTGCTCATGGTGTGTGACTGAAAAGTTCTACCGTTACAGCAACCACGAATCTGTTTCTGGCTTTTCAACAGACAAGGGTGCTTACCAATCATGTTATACACATAGCAAAATGTAATTGTTGGTGAGCTTGTGTCTACTGTTAATTTCACTATTGTACTTGTAGTGCAGTCTTGATACAGGTACACAAGTTGACTAGCAAACATTCTCCAGACTCGGCTCAAATTGTTATGGTTCCTGGTTCTAGAATTGCAGACCTTGTTGAGTTTGCCACAGGAATTAGGCATCATCATCATTATGAATCCCAAGGGCTCCATCTCACCCTCCATTCTTCCCTCCAAACCCAAGGAGGAGTCCACACCTCTAGGTTTTATGATTTACAGTACACTGACCTTCACAATCCTTCCACATGTAGGATGGTAACAGATGTTAATAAGACGTCTTTATTTAATTGTCATCCCCATTTATTACACCCCTTTCCTCTCCATATTCACTATTGGCTTTCCTTAATTACCTCCCCTCTACATTCACCCTGCATCTTACTTTTCCCTCCCTACTTGGGAAGTCTTATTAGTCATGCTTGCTCACTCTTGATCACTTCCATTCTCATTCTATTGCAGTGTACACTGATGGTTCTAAATCCTCTGATAGCTTTGGTTATGCAACTTTTTTTTTTTTTTTTTTTTTTACAAACTGGCCATATCCCACCAAGGCAGATGACCTAAAAAAAAAAAAAAAAAAAAAAGTCTCTCTTTAAATTTAGTAATGTATACAGCCCCTTGCTCCCGGCATTTTAGTTGCCTCTTACGACAGTGTGTGTGTGTGTATGAGTGTGTGTGTGTGTGTGTGTGTATGAGTGTGTGTGCGTGTGTGTGTATGAGTTTGTGTGTGTGTTTATGTATGTGTGTGTATGAATTTGTATGTGTGTGTGTGTGTGAGAGAGAGAGACTCAGCAATCAACATTTGCACCAATAACTCACTACAGTTGTGACCGGGTGTGGAAGTGTGAATTGCTCATTAAGATAAGATAAGATAAGATAAGATTTCGTTCGGATTTTTAACCCCGGAGGGTTAGCCACCCAGGATAACCCAAGAAAGTCAGTGCGTCATCGAGGACTGTCTAACTTATTTCCATTGGGGTCCTTAATCTTGTCCCCCAGGATGCGACCCACACCAGTCGACTAACACCCAGGTACCTATTTGCTGCTAGGTGAACAGGACAACAGGTGTAAGGAAACGTGTCGAATGTTTCCACCCGCCGGGAATCGAACCCGGGCCCTCCGTGTGTGAAGCGGGAGCTTTAGCCACCAGGCCACCAGGCCACCGGGCCACTATTACTCTAAAATTTGTTCATGATTGCAGCCATGTATAAACGTAAGTAACCATTCTTACAGTATTCATTACCTTTGTAACTTGTGAGTTCATAACCTTGTACCTAGTTCAGCCATCAAAACTTTGGAGCCCGGTCCCTGGACCCATTGTGTACCTCTGTAATCTGTAAATACCTTTGTAACTTGTCATGATTGTGACTAGACCTACCTGGAGTTCATTACCTTTGTAAATTGTGAGTTCATTACCTTTGTAAATTGTGAATTCATTACCTCTGTAACTTGCTCAGCTATCAAAACTTTGAGGCCCAGTCCCTGGACCAATTATGTACCTCTGTAATCTTTTGACTACCGCCCACAGGATGGGTATGGGGTGCATAATAAACATATTAAACTAACTCTTACGACACGCATGGCATTCAGAGGAAGAATTCTGTTCCACTTCCCCATGGAGTAGTTTATCCCTGACAAAGTCATCTGAGGTCATTTACTAGACTCACCCAGTGTTTTCACAGCTGGATTACATGCATTTCTCATGGCTATCATGCACATTGCATCGATGTCTGCCTTGTCATTCATAGTAGTTCTGGACACGGTGCATTGCAGGTGCTCTCTTAACAGAAATTAACTTGTTGCCCCAACTGTGATATTAATTTTCCTCTTGCTCTCCCCCGCTGTATAGCCCTTGTGGCTTAGCGCTTCTTTTTGATTATAATAATAATAATCTTGCTCTCCCCTCTACTCATACTGACCCCTGCACTCACACACTCATGCCCCTCACTCTTATTACTTGCACATTCCTACCTGCAGTACTGTGACCCTTTCAGGTTTAGGGCTTAATTTTATTATATTCCTATAGCTAAATGCTGCTTGGTATGTGATCAATCAGGTTGTTGATCTCAAGGCATACAAATGACAAAACCAATGAAGACTCCCTTAAACATGTTTCATTCACTTTTCGGGAGCGCCTTGATGCCAGGGATGTGTTTCTGATCCAAGAGATTGAAGCTACCCTTCCCTTAAATAAAATGGCATCACTTCCCATACTGAACAAACTGCATAATGTGGAACCTTAACATACTCGATGTGAAGAGAGCTTGGGAATCCTGGTTTGCAGAAAGCTAAAGCCAAGATTCTCAAGGGAAATTCTTGATACAGGGACGCTGTATAACCCTTCTAGGTTTAGCACTTCTCTTTGATTACAGTAATAATAATAACTGATCTAGGGAACTGAACCTATCCTCTCTTTCCTTGGATTGAGTGAAGAGCAAGGGAAAATGGGAAGCATTCAGATTTGATCCAAGAAGAGGAACCTGCCCTCCACTTCCTTGGATCAAACCTGAGTACTTCGTGCAAAAGCAATGTATGACCCCTATGGATTTAGTGTTCCCCTTGACTAATAATGATCTTTGGATCAAATCTGCTTGCCTCTGTCCCAGGTGTTATATGACTGTCATGGGTTTAGCACTTCAACCTGATTATTGCAATGACTTTTAGTCTCGCCTTTTCTTCTGGTGAAGATGGAGTCTCGGAGGGACATCCTGGCCTCAGGAACTTCCTTGGGTCGGCGAGCAAAGGTTGGGTACCAGAAGGAACTGCCCAGGGTAAGGTAGGTGCCATCTACCCACCACCACTCCTCCACACCTCGCTTCACTCCTCCCACCCAGAAGGATGTGTTACCCAGACCTGCAAAGAAATAAATGCAGGTAAAATAAAAAAAATCCTAACCTAATCCAACATAAATTATCTTAACCTAGGCTAACCTACCCTAAATTTTGTGTGACTATTATCTGTTACTTAAACACCAGCTGCTAGAGGATTGCCCATAATTATAAACAAGTTTTTGCCTTCCAGATTCATATTTTGCAAGGGCTGACCAATGTGCATAAACCACACAAAAGAAGGGGTTAACACATTAACCTGATGAGGGACTCTTAATCCAAGGAATTGAACCAGACCATCCCTTGGATCAATCCCAATTGCCTCCCTTTACAACAACTATGGGCCTAGCACTTCACTATATGTGGTTGCATGGGGATGAGTTCTAGCTCCAGGCTCTGCCTCTCAACTTGCTTCTTGCCAGATTCATTCTCTTCTAGTGTAGTGGGCCAAATTACACCTGCTCTCAAAACAATATACAGTCACCCTCTACCCTTGTGTCAAGGTCGTTCCACTTCCCGACCGCCCCTGAGACGAGATATTTTCTGGCATCCCCATGGCTTATTTGTGTTTTTAACTTCAGTACCTGTTTCCCACCTCTTAAGGAGGGGTTTAGGATATTGGCAGTGTAGAGGGATGTCTAAACTGGCGTATCTGAATGCCTTTCCAAAGACAGTGATTATGTATGAGTGATGGTGAAAGTGTTGAATGATGATGACAGTATTTTCTTTTTGGGTCACCCAGCCTCGGTGTGAAACGGCTTACGTGTAGTAGATGGGGAGATGGAGGTTTTGAGTAGATGGCGAGAATATTTTGAGGAACTTTTAAATGTCGACGAAGAAAGGGAAGCGGTAATTTCATGCACTGGCCAGGGAGGTATACCATCTTTTAGGAGTGAAGAAGAACAGGATGCGAGTGTGGGGGAGGTACGTGAGGCATTACATAGCATGAAAGGGGCTAAAGCAGCTGGAACTGACGGGATCATGACAGAAATGTTAAAAACAGGGGGGATATAGTGTTGGAGTGGTTGGTATTTTTGTTTAATAAATGTATGAAAGAGGGGAAGGTACCTAGGGATTGGCAGAGAGCATGTAAAGTCCCTTTATATAAAGGGAAGGGGAACAAACGAGATTGTAAAAATTATAGAGGAATAAGTTTACTGAGTATACCAGGAAAAGTGTACGGTAGGGTTATAATTGAAAGAATTAGAGGTAAGACAGAATGTAGGATTGTGTAGATCAAGTGTTTACATTGAAGCATATATGTGAACAGTATTTAGATAAAGGTAGGGAAATTTTTATTGCATTTATGGATTTAGAAAAGGCATATGATAGAGTGGATAGGGTAGCAATGTGGCAGATGTTGTAAGTATATGGAATAGGTGGTAAGTTACTAAATGCTGTAAAGAGTTTTTATGAGGATAGTGAGGCTCAGGTTAGGGTGTGTACACGAGAGGGAGACTACCTCCCAGTAAAAGTAGGTCTTAGACAGGGATGTGTAAAGTCACCATGGTTGTTTAATATATTTATAGATGGGGTTGTAAAAGAAGTAAATGCTAGGGTGTTCGGGAGAGGGGTGGGACTAAATTATGGGGAATCAAATACAAAATGGGAATTGACACAGTTGCTTTTTGCTGATGATACTGTGCTTATGGGAGATTCTAAAGAAAAACTGCAAAGGTTAGGGGATGAGTTTGGGAGTGTGTGTAAAGGTACGAAGTTGAAAGTGAACATAGACAAGAGTAAGGTGATGAGAGTATCAAATGATTTAGATAAAGAAAAATTGGATATCAAATTGGGGAGGAGGAGTATGGAAGAAGTGAATGTTTTCAGATACTTGGAAGTTGATGTGTCGGCGGATGGATTTATGAAGGATGAGGTTAATCATAGAATTGATTAGGGAAAAAAGGTGAGTGGTGCATTGAGGTATATGTGGAGACGAAAAACGTTATCTATGGAGGCAAAGAAGGGAATGTAAAAAGTATAGTAGTACCAACACTCTTATATGGGTGTGAAGCTTGGGTTGTGAGTGCAGCAGAGAGGAGGCAGTTGGAGGCAGTGGAGATGTCCTGTCTAAGGGCAATGTGTGGTGTAAATATTATGCAGAAAATTCGGAGTGTGGAAATTAGGAGAAGGTGTGGAGTTAATAAAAGTACGTATTAGTCAGAGGGCTGAAGAGAGTTTGTTGAAGTGGTTTGGTCATTTAGAGAGAATGGATCAAAGTAGAATGATATGGAGAGCATTTAAATCTGTAGGAGAAGGAAGGCGGGGTAGGGTCGTCCTCAAAAAGGTTGGAAGGGGTAAGGGAGGTTTTGTGGGCGAGGGGCTTGGATTTCCAGCAGCCGTGCATGAGCGTGTTTGATAGGAGTGAATGGAGACGAATGGTATTTGGGACCTGACGATCTGTTGGAGTGTGAGCAGGGTAATATTTAGTGAAGGCATTCAGGGAAACCAGTTATTTTTATATAGCCGGACTAGAGTCCTGGAAATGGGAAGTAAAGTGCCTGTGCTCTAAAGGAGGGGTTTGGGATATTGGCAGTTTGGGGGATATATTGTGTATTTTCATATGTATATGCTTCTAAACTGTTGTATTCTGGGCACCTCTGCAAAAACAGTGATTATGTGTGAGTGTGGTGAAAGTGTTGAGTGATGAAAGTATTTTCTTTTTGGGGATTTTTTCTTTTTGGGTCACCCTGCCAAGGTGGGAGACAGCTGACTTGTTGAAAAAAAAAATAGCCGCAGGTGTGGCGGCTCCCCGTGCTCTCTCCTGCTGGAAATTGTTGCACCAGCCTGCAAGATTTTGCTCCAGGGCGCTATATCACGGTGTTCATGGTAGTTTGTGCTTCTCCACACATTCCTGGGTGACAGTAGGGCGACTCAGGCTGATAAATAACGTCCTACACCAGGGCAAGGTATTAGGACCCCAGGGCAGCTCGCCGTACCATACATCGCAAGGTTTTAAACAACGTGACTACTATGAAGTCCTTGGGATCCCAGGCAATGCCTCCAGCAAGGAGATCAAGAAGGCGTATTACCAACTGGCAAAGAAGTACCACCCGGATGTTAATAAAGATGACCCCACCTCACAGAAGAAGTTCACCGAAGTTTCTGAAGCGTATGAGGTGCTTGGTGATGAGGAGAAACGGCGTCAGTATGACACCATGGGACACACGGCAGAGCAGATGTGTCGTGTGGGCAGCAGCGGCATGGGCAGAAATCCATTGCAGCCTGGCTGGAGCTGCCAGACAACCATTGATCCTGAGGAACTCTTCAGGAAGATCTTTGGTGATTTCCGAAGAGGCGGGTTTGACATGGGAGATCAGGACTTTGCTGAGTCCACGTTCGGCTTTGGCACTGCTCAGGAGATTGCATTGAATCTAACGTTCTCTCAAGCAGCTCGAGGAATCAATAAGGATGTCACTCTCAATACGGTGGACATCTGCCCCAAGTGTTCAGGTTCTCGGTGCGAACCGGGAACTAAAGCAATATGATGCTAGTACTGCGGCAGACGTGCCGGTACTGCCATGGGACGCGCATGCACATCAAGTACCCCTGCGAGGAGTGCGAGGGCAAGGGTCAGACTGTACCTGGAGTTTACCTGGAGAGAGTTTCGGGGGTCAACGCCCCCGCGGCCCGGTCTGTGACCAGGCCTCCTGGTGGATCAGCGCCTGATCAACCAGGCTGTTGCTGCTGGCTGCACGCAAACCAACGTACGAGCCACAGCCCGGCTGATCAGGAACTGACTTTAGGTGCTTGTCCAGTGCCAGCTTGAAGACTGCCAGGGGTCTGTTGGTAATCCCCCTTATGTGTGCTGGGAGGCAGTTGAACAGTCTCGGGCCCCTGACACTTATTGTATGGTCTCTTAACGTGCTAGTGACACCCCTGCTTTTCATTGGGGGGATGGTGCATCGTCTGCCAAGTCTTTTGCTTTCGTAGTGAGTGATTTTCGTGTGCAATTTCGGTACTAGTCCCTCTAGGATTTTCCAGGTGTATATAATCATGTATCTCTCCCGCCTGCGTTCCAGGGAATACAGGTTTAGGAACCTCAAGCGCTCCCAGTAATTGAGGTGTTTTATCTCCGTTATGCGCGCCGTGAAAGTTCTCTGTACATTTTCTAGGTCGGCAATTTCACCTGCCTTGAAAGGTGCTGTTAGAGTGCAGCAATATTCCAGCCTAGATAGAACAAGTGACCTGAAGAGTGTCATCATGGGCTTGGCCTCCCTAGTTTTGAAGGTTCTCATTATCCATCCTGTCATTTTTCTAGCAGATGCGATTGATACAATGTTATGGTCCTTAAGGTGAGATCCTCCGACATAATCACTCCCAGGTCTTTGACGTTGGTGTTTCGCTCTATTTCGTGGCCAGAATTTGTTTTGTACTCTGATGAAGATTTAATTTCCTCATGTTTACCATATCTGAGTAATTGAAATTTCTCATCGTTGAACTTCATATTGTTTTCTGCAGCCCACTGAAAGATTTGGTTGATGTCCGCCTGGAGCCTTGCAGTGTCTGCAATGGAAGATACTGTCATGCAGATTCGGGTGTCATCTGCAAAGGAAGACCGTCACGGTGCCAGTTCCTGCAGGTGTTGAGAACGGACAGACCCTAAGAATGACCGTGGGCAGGAAGGAAGTGTTTGTCCGAATCAACGTTACCAAGAGCGACTATTTCCGCCGAGAAGGAGCAGATATCCACACAGACGCCACGATCTTCCTAGCCCAGGCTGCTTTAGGTGGTGCCACTAGAGTACAGGGCATCTATGATGATATCACCTTACAGATACCCAAGGGCACACAGTCACACACCAGGATCGGCCTGAATGGCAAGGGACTGAAGTGAGTCAGCTCATACGGCTATGGCGACCACTATGTCCACGTGAAGATCAAGGTGCCCACCAGCCTGACGCCGGCGCTGGCTGAGTTGGAGATGGACATGCCCGGGACGATAAATGGCATCACTTACACCAAAGATGATAAACAAGTGGCACTGGAGCAGAGCAAAATTCTAAGATAGCTCCAAACCATACTGAGCGGTAACATCGATGGCATAATTGCTCGGAAAGTTGCAGACGACCTGGAAGACGCCGCCGAGGACACAAAGAGAACAAAGACGGTGGATAAGGACCAACAGGGGGAGAGGGTGTGAGCAGGGTCAAGCACGGGTAGTGTGAAGGGGGGAGAGCATGAGGAAGGGGTGTCAGCCTGGTGGCAATCCAGAATGAATCAGGTTGTTTAGATGCATCAGTTGTATTGACCAGAAGTACAGTAATCCCCCCGTATCTGCAGGGGATAATTTCCGAGACCTTCCGTGGATACTTGAAACTATGGATAATGGTGAAGTATATATATATATATATATATATATATATATATATATATATATATATATATATATATATATATATATATATATATATATATATATATATATATATATATATATAAGATAAGTCTGTTGAGTATACCTAGTAAAGTGTATGGTAGAGTTATTATTGAAAGAATTAAGAGTAAGACGGAGCATAGGATAGCAGATGAACAAGGAGGCTTTAGGAAAGGTAAGGGGAGTGTGGACCAGGTGTTTACATTGAAACATATAAGTGAACAGTATTTAGATAAGGCTAAAGAGGTCTTTGTGGCATTTATGGATTTGGAAAAGGCGTATGACAGGGTGGATAGGGGGGCAATGTGGCAGATGTTGCAGGTGTATGGTGTAGGAGGTAGGTTACTGAAAGCAGTGAAGAGTTTTTACGAGGATAGTGAGGCTCAAGTTAGAGTATGTAGGAAAGAGGGAAATTATTTCCCAGTAAAAGTAGGCCTTAGACAAGGATGTGTGATGTCACCGTGGTTGTTTAATATATTTATAGATGGGGTTGTAAGAGAAGTGAATGCGAGGGTCTTGGCAAGAGGCGTGGAGTTAAAAGATAAAGAATCACACACAAAGTGGGAGTTGTCACAGTTGCTCTTTGCTGATGACACTGTGCTCTTGGGAGATTCTGAAGAGAAGTTGCAGAGATTGGTGGATGAATTTGGTAGGGTGTGCAAAAGAAGAAAATTAAAGGTGAATACAGGAAAGAGTAAGGTTATGAGGATAACAAAAAGATTAGGTGATGAAAGATTGGATATCAGATTGGAGGGAGAGAGTATGGAGGAGGTGAATGTATTCAGATATTTGGGAGTGGACGTGTCAGCGGATGGGTCTATGAAAGATGAAGTGAATCATAAAATTGATGAGGGGAAAAGGGTGAGTGGTGCACTTCGGAGTCTGTGGAGACAAAGAACTTTGTCCTTGGAGGCAAAGAGGGGAATGTATGAGAGTATAGTTTTACCAACGCTCTTATATGGGTGTGAAGCGTGGGTGATGAATGTTGCAGCGAGGAGAAGGCTGGAGGCAGTGGAGATGTCATGTCTGAGGGCAATGTGTGGTGTGAATATAATGCAGAGAATTCGTAGTTTGGAAGTTAGGAGGAGGTGCGGGATTACCAAAACTGTTGTCCAGAGGGCTGAGGAATTTCTGCGTACCTGTGATCAGCAGGTGGGAAAGGGTGCTGTCATTCAATGGAGGAAGGTAGGAAGGACGGTGAAGTAATATTACGTTTTGATATTAAAGCTTCTCAAACAATAATTATGAACCAGAAAACAGCTACTAATGAAATAAGAGATCCGATGGATGAGACAATATTTCATGCTGCGTAAGCATCTGGGTAGTCTGAATATCGTCGTGGTATACCATTTAATCCTAGGAAGTGTTGGGGAAAGAAGGTTAAGTTTACTCCTAAAAATATAGTAAAGAAGTGAGGTTTTAATCATGAAGAATTCAGAGAAAATCCAGTGAATAGGGGGAATCAGTGAACAATACCCCCGAAAATTCCAAATACAGCTCCTATAGATAGAACGTAGTGGAAGTGAGCTACAACGTAGTAGGTGTCATGAAGAATAATGTCGATTGAGGAGTTTGCTAAGATAACTCCTGTTAAGCCACCTACTGTAAATAAGAAAATAAAGCCTAAGGTTCACAGGAGTGAAGGAGTGTATGAGAATTGAGAACCTTGAAGAGTTCTTAATCATCTGAAGATCTTAATTCCTGTGGGGATAGCAATAATTATGGTTGCTGATGTAAAATATGCTCGGGTGTCTACATCTATGCCTACAGTGAATATATGGTGAGCTCACACAAGGAATCCTAGAATTCCAATTGCTGTTATGGCATAGATTATTCCTAGTGTGCCGAATGCTTCTTTTTTGCCTGATTCTTGTGTGACGATGTGTGAGACTATGCCGAAAGCTGGGAGAATTAAGATGTAGACTTCAGGGTGCCCAAAAAATCAGAATAAGTGTTGGTAGAGAATAGGATCTCCTCCGCCAGCAGGATCAAAGAAAGTAGTGTTTAAATTCCGATCTGTAAGAAGTATAGTAATTGCTCCTGCTAGAACGGGGAGGGATAGAAGCAGAAGTACTGCAGTAATGAAGACGGATCATACGAATAAAGGTATTCGGTCTATGGATATCCCTCTGGTTCGTATGTTGATTGCTGTAGTTATAAAATTTACAGCCCCAAGAATTGAGGAAACTCCAGCCAAATGAAGGGAGAAGATGCCAAGGTCGACTGATGCTCCTGCATGGGCGATTGATGCTGCTAGAGGAGGGTAAACTGTTCATCCTGTTCC